>NW_027193039.1:0-112624 GCF_949987515.2 Delphinus delphis
CATTGCTGAGTGATATTGCTTTGTAAGTAAATACCACAACTTCTTTCTCCATTTTTCACTTTCTGCGCTGTTGAACTTGTACTGTAAACGAGGTTCTTGTAAACAGAGCCGTTCGAAACTTTGGGGTGGCTGTGTCTTTTTGATTTTAATTTCCCTAAGCTATAGGACCATAAGTGGAAATGCCTTAGGCTCTGTTGCTTTGTTTTTTAGATGTTTCAGGAAACACCATACACTTCTCCAGAGTGGTTGTTGGCAATTTACATCCCGCCCATCAGCATAACAAGGCTCCCAGTTCTCCATGGCCTTTCCTGCCTTTCTGGATTTTACACTTTTTTCAGATGGCCCTTTTGACCGGGGGGAAGTGAGACTTCATTGTAGTGCAGATTTCCTTTGCAAGCTTGCTTGGTTGGCCAAAAAGGGCGTATGCGTTTTTTCCTGAATATATTCAGGAAAAAACGCATATGCCCTTTTTGGCCAAGTGCATCATTGTGGACGTTCTGCCTCTTTTCCTATGCTTTCAATGCAATTTCAGTCTACCTCCTGAAATCGGTTTCCTGCAATTCTGCCCCGCTTTCAAGTCCTCTTGGCAGCCTTACTTCAGTCTATTTTTGGACGATAGCTGTCATTTATAACTCTGCAGGTTTGTGAATTACAGTGCCCCTGAGCTCCTTTCTTCAACTCGTTTTCTTGTGAGCTGGCCGCAACACCGCAAGATGGCTTCAGGCCCTAATCTGGTTCTGGCACGCCACGCTAAGCCTTTGGTTATTTCCTCCTCATGGTGGGAAATGAGAGTTAAATTTGCCCGTCCAGACACCTCCAGCCAGCCTCTCATTGGTTCTCGCTATTCCTGTTCATCTTCCGCAGAAATTGCAAACTGTGCCAAACAGGAGGTTAAAGGGACTGACTCTTCAAGTGGGGAGAGTGTCAGTAAAGCGTCTGGAATGTTGCACCCGAGTACCAGCGGAGGAAAACTGAGACATATTTGAACACGTCTCCCGATCAAATGGTTGATCATACTCTAGGTTCCACATGCATGTTTTAGCTGAAGGAAGAATACCTTAAATTGGGTAGCTGAAACCCGTGGAATGGGTACCATGCAATATGACTTCAAAGGGTCTTCATTTGCTCACCGAACCTCTCCAATCCTATCACTGCTGCGTTTATGCCCCTGTACACATGCTTGATTCTCTTTTGGAGACATAGCAATCCATAGGTTTTAAGATACTTACTAGTCAGGTACATTCTTAGGCGTTTAATATGCGGTGTTGAGTCCATTTCGTTGAGCAAGGAGTAGCTCTTGTCTATTCCATATTTGGCTTAAGGAACTTTATCTGTGCTCATTTCAATCTCTGGTTTTATGCAGCACCCCAACTCACCTTTACCCTTAAGCAAGCAAAAGTTGGTTTTCTAAATTTGAGACCCTGTTCTGTTCTGTAATTCAGTTCCTGTGTAGCCAAGTTTCCATTCCGTGTATTACTGATATCTTATGATGTTTCTTCTTCTGTGTGACTTATTTCAGTTAGAATCATCATACCTGAATCCACTCATTGTGCTGCTAAGGGCCTGATGACATAGATTTCATTGCTGAGTGATATTGCTTTGTAAGTGAATACCACAACTTCTTTATCCATTTTTCACTTTCTGCAATGTTGAACTTGTACTGTAAACGAGGTTCTTGTAAACAGAGCCATGCCAAACTTTGGGGTGGCTGTTTCTTTTTGATTTTAATTTCCCTAAGCTATAGGACCATAAGTGGAAGTGCCCTAGGCTCTGTTGCTTTGTTTTTTAGATGTTTCAGGAAACACCATACACTTCTCCTGAGTGTCTGTTGGCAATTTACATCCCGCCCATCAGCATAACAAGGCTCCCAGTTCTCCATGGCCTGTTGCCTTTCTGGATTTTACACTTTTTTCAGATGGCCCTTTTGACCTGGGAGAAGTGAGACTTCATTGTAGTGCAGATTTCCTTTGCAAGCTTGCTTGGTTGGCCAAAAAGGGCGTATGCGTTTTTTCCTGAATATATTCAGGAAAAAACGCATACGCCCTTTTTGGCCAAGTGCATCATTGTGGACGTTCTGCCTCTTTTCCTATGCTTTCAATGCAATTCCAGTCTACCTCCTGAAATCGGTTTCCTGCAATTCTGCCCCGCTTTCAAGTCCTCTTGGCAGCCTTACTTCAGTCTATTTTTGGACGATAGCTGTCATTTATAACTCTGCAGGTTTGTGAATTACAGTGCCCCTGAGCTCCTTTCTTCAACTCGCTTTCTTGTGACCAGGCCGTAACACCGCAGGATGGCTTCAGGCCCTAATCTGGTTCCGGCCCGGCATGCTGAGCCTTTGGTTAATTCCTCTTCCTGGTGGGAAATGAGAGTTAAATTTGCCCGTCCAGACACCTCCAGCTAGCCTCTCATTGGTTCTCGCTATTCCTGTTCATCTTCCGCAGAAATTGCAAACTGGGCCAAACAGGAGGTTAAAGGGACTGACTCTCCAAGTGGGGAGAGTGTTAGTAAAGCGTCGGGAATGTTGCACCCGAATACCAGGGTACGAAAACTGAGACATATTTGAACACGTCTCCCGATCACATGGTTGATCATACTCTGGGTTCCACATGCATGTTTTAGCTGAAGGAAGAATACCTAAAACCTGGGTAGTTGAAACCCGTGGAATGGGTACCATGCAATATGACTTCAAAGGGTCTTCATTTGCTCATCGAACCTCTCCAATCCTATCACTGCTGCGTTTATGCCCCTGTACACATGCTTGATTCTCTTTCGGAGACATAGCAATCCATAGGTTTTAAGATACTTACTAGTCAGGTACATTCTTAGGCGTTTAATATGCGGTGTTGAGTCCATTTCGTTGAGCAAGGAGTAGCTCTTGTCTATTCCATATTTGGCTTAAGGAACTTTATCTGTGCTCATTTCAATCTCTGATTTTATGCAGCACCCCAACTCACCTTTCCCCTTAAGAAAGCATAAGTTGGTTTTCTAAATTTGAGACCCTGTTCTGTTCTGTAATTCAGTTCCTGTGTAGCCAAGTTTACATTCCGTGTATTACTGATATCTTATGATGTTTCTTTTTCTGTGTGACTTATTTCAGTTAGAATCATCATACCTGAATCCACTCATTGTGCTGCTAAGGGCCTGATGACACAGATTTCATTGCTGAGTGATATTGCTTTGTAAGTAAATTCCACAACTTCTTTATCCATTTTTCACTTTTTGCGATGTTGAACTTGTACTGTAAATGAGGTTCTTGTAAACAGAGCCGTTCCAAACTTTGGGGTGGCTGTGTCTTTTTGATTTTAATTTCCCTAAGCTATAGGACCATAAGTGGAAGTGCCCTAGGTTCTCTTGCTTTGTTTTTTAGATGTTTCAGGAAACACCATACACTTCTCCCGAGTGGTTGTTGGCAATTTACATCCCGCCCATCAGCATAACAAGGCTCCCAGTTCTCCATGGCCTGTCCTGCCTTTCTGGATTTTACACTTTTTTCAGATAGCCCTTTTGACCGGGAGGAAGTGAAACTTCATTGTAGTGCAGATTTCCTTTGCAAGCTTGCTTGGTTGGCCAAAAAGGGCGTATGCGTTTTTTCCTGAATATATTCAGGAAAAAACGCATACGCCCTTTTTGGCCTAGTGCATCATTGTGGACGTTCTGCCTCTTTTCCTATGCTTTCAATGCAATTCCAGTCTACCTCCTGAAATCGGTTTCCTGCAATTCTGCCCCGCTTTCAAGTCCTCTTGGCAGCCTTACTTCAGTATATTTTTGGACGATAGCTGTCATTTATAACTCTGCAGGTTTGTGAATTACAGTGCCCCTGAGCTCCTTTCTTCAACTCGCTTTCTTGTGACCTGGCCGCAACACCGCAGAATGGCTTCAGGCCCTAATCTGGTGCTGGCACGGCACGCTGAGCCTTTGGTTAATTCCTCTTCCTGGTGGGAAATGAGAGTTAAATTTGCCCGTCCAGACACCTCCAGCTAGTCTCTCATTGGTTCTCGCTATTCCTGTTCATCTTCCGCAGAAATTGCAAACTGGGCCTAACAGGAGGTTAAAGGCACTGACTCTCCAAGTCGGGAGAGTGTTAGTAAAGCGTCTGGAATGTTGCACCCGAGTACCAGGGTACGAAAACTGAGACATATTTGAACACGTCTCCCGATCACATGGTTGATCATACTCTAGGTTCCACATGCATGTTTTAGCTGAAGGAAGAATACCTTAAACCTGGGTAGTTGAAACCCGTGGAATGGGTACCATGCAATATGACTTCAAAGGGTCTTCATTAGCTCACCGAACGTCTCCAATCCTATCACTGCTGCGTTTATGCCCCTGTACACATGCTTGATTCTCTTTCGGAGACATAGCAATCCATAGGTTTTAAGATACTTACTAGTCAGGTACATTCTTAGGCGTTTAATATGCGGTGTTGAGTCCATTTCGTTGAGCAAGGAGTAGCTCTTGTCTATTCCATATTTGGCTTAAGGAACTTTATCTGTGCTCATTTATATCTCTGGTTTTATGCAGCACCCCAACTCACCTTTACCCTTAAGCAAGCATAAGTTGGTTTTCTAAATTTGAGACCCTGTTCTGTTCTGTAATTCAGTTCCTGTGTAGCCAAGTTTACATTCCGTGTATTACTGATATCTTATGATGTTTCTTTTTCTGTGTGACTTATTTCAGTTAGAATCATCATACCTGAATCCACTCATTGTGCTGCTAAGGGCCTGATGACATAGATTTCATTGCTGAGTGATATTGCTTTGTAAGTAAATACCACAACTTGTTTATCCATTTTTCACTTTCTGCGATGTTGAACTTGTACTGTAAACGAGGTTCTTGTAAACAGAGCCGTTCCAAAATTTGGGGTGGCTGTGTCTTTTTGATTTTAATTTCCCTAAGCTATAGGACCATAAGTGGAAGTGCCCTAGGCTCTGTTGCTTTGTTTTTTAGATGTTTCAGGAAACACCATACACTTCTCCCAAGTGTCTGTTGGCAATTTACATCCCGCCCATCAGCATAACAAGGCTCCCAGTTCTCAATGGCCTGTTGCCTTTCTGGATTTTACACTTTTTTCAGATGGCCCTTTTGACCGGGGGGAAGTGAGACTTCATTGTAGTGCAGATTTCCTTTGCAAGCTTGCTTGGTTGGCCAAAAAGAGCGTATGCGTTTTTACCTGAATATATTCAGGTAAAAACGCATACGCCCTTTTTGGCCAAGTGCATCATTGTGGACGTTCTGCCTCTTTTCCTATGCTTTCAATTCAATTCCAGTCTACCTCCTGAAATCGGTTTCCTGCAATTCTGCCCCGCTTTCAAGTCCTCTTGGCAGCCTTACTTCAGTCTATTTTTGGATGATAGCTGTCATTTATAACTCTGCAGGTTTGTGAATTACAGTGCCCCTGAGCTCCTTTCTTCAACTCGCTTTCTTGTGACCTGGCCGCAACACCGCAGGATGGCTTCAGGCCCTAATCTGGTTCCGGCCCGGCATGCTGAGCCTTTGGTTAATTCCTCTTCCTGGTGGGAAATGAGAGTTAAATTTGCCCGTCCAGACACCTCCAGCTAGCCTCTCATTGGTTCTCGCTATTCCTGTTTATCTTCCGGAGAAATTGCAAACTGGGCCAAACAGGAAGTTAAAGGGACTGACTCTCCAAGTCGGGAGAGTGTTAGTAAAGCGTCTGGAATGTTGCACCCGAGTACCAGGGGAGGAAAACTGAGACATATTTGAACACGTCTCCCGTTCACATGGTTGATCATACTCTGGGTTCCACATGCATGTTTTAGCTGAAGGAAGAATACCTTAAACCTGGAGAGTTGAGACCCGTGAAATGGGTACCATGCAATATGATTTCAAAGGGTCTTCATTTGCTCACCGAACCTCTCCAATCCTATCACTGCTGCGTTTATGCCCCTGTACACACGCTTGATTCTCTTTTGGAGACATAGCAATCCATAGGTTTTAAGATACTTACTAGTCAGGTACATTCTTAGGCGTTTAATAAGGGGTTTTGAGTCCATTTCGTTGAGCAAGGAGTAGCTCTTGTCTATTCCATATTTGGCTTAAGGAACTTTATCTGTGCTCATTTCAATCTCTGGTTTTATGCAGCACCCCAACTCACCTTTCCCCTTAAGAAAGCATAAGTTGGTTTTCTAAATTTGAGACCCTGTTCTGTTCTGTAATTCAGTTCCTGTGTAGCCAAGTTTACATTCCGTGTATTACTGATATCTTATGATGTTTCTTTTTCTGTGTGACTTATTTCAGTTAGAATCATCATACCTGAATCCACTCATTGTGCTGCTAAGGGCCTGATGACACAGATTTCATTGCTGAGTGATATTGCTTTGTAAGTAAATTCCACAACTTCTTTATCCATTTTTCACTTTTTGCGATGTTGAACTTGTACTGTAAATGAGGTTCTTGTAAACAGAGCCGTTCCAAACTTTGGGGTGGCTGTGTCTTTTTGATTTTAATTTCCCTAAGCTATAGGACCATAAGTGGAAGTGCCCTAGGTTCTGTTGCTTTGTTTTTTAGATGTTTCAGGAAACACCATACACTTCTCCCGAGTGGTTGTTGGCAATTTACATCCCACCCATCAGCATAACAAGGCTCCCAGTTCTCCATGGCCTGTCCTGCCTTTCTGGATTTTACACTTTTTTCAGATAGCCCTTTTGACCGGGAGGAAGTGAAACTTCATTGTAGTGCAGATTTCCTTTGCAAGCTTGCTTGGTTGGCCAAAAAGGGCGTATGCGTTTTTTCCTGAATATATTCAGGAAAAAACGCATACGCCCTTTTTGGCCTAGTGCATCATTGTGGACGTTCTGCCTCTTTTCCTATGCTTTCAATGCAATTCCAGTCTACCTCCTGAAATCGGTTTCCTGCAATTCTGCCCCGCTTTCAAGTCCTCTTGGCAGTCTTACTTCAGTCTATTTTTGGACGATAGCTGTCATTTATAACTCTGCAGGTTTGTGAATTACAGTGCCCCTGAGCTCCTTTCTTCAACTCGCTTTCTTGTGACCTGGCCGCAACACCGCAGAATGGCTTCAGGCCCTAATCTGGTGCTGGCACGGCACGCTGAGCCTTTGGTTAATTCCTCTTCCTGGTGGGAAATGAGAGTTAAATTTGCCCGTCCAGACACCTCCAGCTAGTCTCTCATTGGTTCTCGCTATTCCTGTTCATCTTCCGCAGAAATTGCAAACTGGGCCTAACAGGAGGTTAAAGGCACTGACTCTCCAAGTCGGGAGAGTGTTAGTAAAGCGTCTGGAATGTTGCACCCGAGTACCAGGGTACGAAAACTGAGACATATTTGAACACGTTTCCCGATCACATGGTTGATCATACTCTAGGTTCCACATGCATGTTTTAGCTGAAGGAAGAATACCTTAAACCTGGGTAGTTGAAACCCGTGGAATGGGTACCATGCAATATGACTTCAAAGGGTCTTCATTAGCTCACCGAACGTCTCCAATCCTATCACTGCTGCGTTTATGCCCCTGTACACATGCTTGATTCTCTTTCGGAGACATAGCAATCCATAGGTTTTAAGATACTTACTAGTCAGGTACATTCTTAGGCGTTTAATATGCGGTGTTGAGTCCATTTCGTTGAGCAAGGAGTAGCTCTTGTCTATTCCATATTTGGCTTAAGGAACTTTATCTGTGCTCATTTATATCTCTGGTTTTATGCAGCACCCCAACTCACCTTTACCCTTAAGAAAGCATAAGTTGGTTTTCTAAATTTGAGACCCTGTTCTGTTCTGTAATTCAGTTCCTGTGTAGCCAAGTTTACATTCCATGTATTACTGATATCTTATGATGTTTCTTTTTCTGTGTGACTTATTTCAGTTAGAATCATCATACCTGAATCCACTCATTGTGCTGCTAAGGGCCTGATGACATAGATTTCATTGCTGAGTGATATTGCTTTGTAAGTAAATACCACAACTTCTTTATCCATTTTTCACTTTCTGCGATGTTGAACTTGTACTGTAAACGAGGTTCTTGTAAACAGAGCCGTTCCAAACATTGGGGTGGCTGTGTCTTTTTGATTTTAATTTCCCTAAGCTATAGGACCATAAGTGGAAGTGCCCTAGGCTCTGTTGCTTTGTTTTTTAGATGTTTCAGGAAACACCATACACTTCTCCCAAGTGTCTGTTGGCAATTTACATCCCGCCCATCAGCATAACAAGGCTCCCAGTTCTCAATGGCCTGTTGCCTTTCTGGATTTTACACTTTTTTCAGATGGCCCTTTTGACCGGGGGGAAGTGAGACTTCATTGTAGTGCAGATTTCCTTTGCAAGCTTGCTTGGTTGGCCAAAAAGGGCGTATGCGTTTTTACCTGAATATATTCAGGTAAAAACGCATACGCCCTTTTTGGCCAAGTGCATCATTGTGGACGTTCTGCCTCTTTTCCTATGCTTTCAATTCAATTCCAGTCTACCTCCTGAAATCGGTTTCCTGCAATTCTGCCCCGCTTTCAAGTCCTCTTGGCAGCCTTACTTCAGTCTATTTTTGGATGATAGCTGTCATTTATAACTCTGCAGGTTTGTGAATTACAGTGCCCCTGAGCTCCTTTCTTCAACTCGCTTTCTTGTGACCTGGCCGCAACACCGCAGGATGGCTTCAGGCCCTAATCTGGTTCCGGCCCGGCATGCTGAGCCTTTGGTTAATTCCTCTTCCTGGTGGGAAATGAGAGTTAAATTTGCCCGTCCAGACACCTCCAGCTAGCCTCTCATTGGTTCTCGCTATTCCTGTTTATCTTCCGGAGAAATTGCAAACTGGGCCAAACAGGAAGTTAAAGGGACTGACTCTCCAAGTCGGGAGAGTGTTAGTAAAGCGTCTGGAATGTTGCACCCGAGTACCAGGGGAGGAAAACTGAGACATATTTGAACACGTCTCCCGTTCACATGGTTGATCATACTCTGGGTTCCACATGCATGTTTTAGCTGAAGGAAGAATACCTTAAACCTGGAGAGTTGAGACCCGTGAAATGGGTACCATGCAATATGATTTCAAAGGGTCTTCATTTGCTCACCGAACCTCTCCAATCCTATCACTGCTGCGTTTATGCCCCTGTACACACGCTTGATTCTCTTTTGGAGACATAGCAATCCATAGGTTTTAAGATACTTACTAGTCAGGTACATTCTTAGGCGTTTAATAAGGGGTTTTGAGTCCATTTCGTTGAGCAAGGAGTAGCTCTTGTCTATTCCATATTTGGCTTAAGGAACTTTATCTGTGCTCATTTCAATCTCTGGTTTTATGCAGCACCCCAACTCACCTTTCCCCTTACGCAAGCATAAGGTGGTTTTCTAAATTTGAGACCCTGTTCTGTTTTGGAATGCAGTTCCTGTGTAGCCAAGTTTACATTCCGTGTATTAGTGATATCTTATGATGTTTCTTTTTCTGTGTGACTTATTTCAGTTAGAATCATCGTACCTGAATCCACTCATTATGCTGCTATGGGCCTGATGACATAGATTTCATTGCTGAGTGATACTGCATTGTACGTAAGTACCACAAGTTCTTTATCCATTTTTCACTTTCTGTGATATTGAACTTGTACGGTAAATGAGGTTCTTGTAAACGGAGGCGTCCCAAACATTGGGGTGGCTGTGTCTTTTTGATTTTAATTTCCCTAAGCTATAGGACCATAAGTGGAAGTGCCCTAGGCTCTGTTGCTTTGTTTTTTAGATGTTTCAGGAAACACCATACACTTCTCCCGAGTGTCTGTTGGCAATTTACATCCCGCCCATCAGCATAACAAGGCTCCCAGTTCTCCATGGCCTGTCCTGCCATTCTGGATTTTACACTTTTTTCAGATGGCCCTTTTGACCGGGGGGAAGTGAGACTTCATTGTAGTGCAGATTTCATTTGCAAGCTTGCTTGGTTGGCCAAAAAGTGCGTATGCGTTTTTTCCTGAATATATTCAGGAAAAAACGCATACGCCCTTTTTGGCCAAGTGCATCATTGTGGACGTTCTGCCTCTTTTCCTATGCTTTCAATGCAATTCCAGTCTACCTCCTGAAATCGGTTTCCTGCAATTCTGCCCCGCTTTCAAGTCCTCTTGGCAGCCTTACTTCAGTCTATTTTTGGACAATAGCTGTCATTTATAACTCTGCAGGTTTGTGAATTACAGTGCCCCTGAGCTCCTTTCTTCAACTCGCTTTCTTTTGAGCTGGCCGCAACACCGCAGTATGGCTTCAGGCCCTAATCTGGTTCCGGCACGGCACGCTGAGCCTTTGGTTAATTCCTCTTCCTGGTGGGAAATGAGAGTTAAATTTGCCCATCCAGACACCTCCAGCTAGCCTCTAATTGGTTCTCGCTATTCCTGTTCATCTTCCGCAGAAACTGCAAACTGGGCCAAACAGGAGGTTAAAGGGACTGACTCTCCAAGTCGGGAGAGTGTTAGTAAAGCGTCTGGAATGTTGCACCCGAGTACCAGGGTACGAAAACTGAGACATATTTGAACACATCTCCCGATCACATGGTTGATCATACTCTAGGTTCCACATGCATGTTTTAGCTGAAGGAAGAATACCTTAAACCTGGGTAGTTGAAACCCGTGGAATGGGTTCCATGCAATATGACTTCAAAGGGTCTTCATTTGCTCACCGAACCTCTCCAATCCTATCACTGCTGCGTTTATGCCCCTGTACACATGCTTGATTCTCTTTCGGAGACATAGCAATCCATAGGTTTTAAGATACTTACAAGTCAGGTACATTCTTAGGCGTTTAATATGCGGTGTTGAGTCCATTTCGTTGAGCAAGGAGTAGCTCTTGTCTATTCCATATTTGGCTTAAGGAACTTTATCTGTGCTCATTTCAATCTCTGGTTTTATGCAGCACCGCAACTCACCTTTACCCTTAAGCAAGAATAAGTTGGTTTTCTAAATTTGAGACCCTATTCTGTTCTGTAATTCAGTTCCTGTGTAGCCAAGTTTACATTCCGTGTATTACTGATACCTTATGATGTTTCTTTTTCTGTGTGACTTATTTCAGTTAGAATCATCATACCTGAATCCACTCATTGTGCTGCTAAGGCCCTGATGACACAGATTTCATTGCTGAGTGATATTGCTTTGTAAGTAAATACCACAACTTCTTTATCCATTTTTCACTTTCTGCGATGTTGAACTTGTACTGTAAACGAGGTTCTTGTAAACAGAGCCGTTCCAAACTTTGGGGTGGCTGTGTCTTTTTGATTTTAATTTCCCTAAGCTATAGGACCATAAGTGGAAGTGCCCTAGGTTCTGTTGCTTTGTTTTTTAGATGTTTCAGGAAACACCATACACTTCTCCCGAGTGGTTGTTGGCAATTTACATCCCGCCCATCAGCATAACAAGGCTCCAAGTTCTCCATGGCCTGTCCTGCCTTTATGGATTTTACACTTTTTTCAGATGGCCCTTTTGACCAGGGGGAAGTGAGACTTCATTGTAGTGCAGATTTCCTTTGCAAGCTTGCTTGGTTGGCCAAAAAGGGCGTATGTGTTTTTTCCTGAATATATTCAGGAAAAAACGCATACGCCCTTTTTGGCCAAGTGCATCATTGTGGACGTTCTGCCTCTTTTCCTATGCTTTCAATGCAATTCCAGTCTACCTCCTGAAATCGGTTTCCTGCAATTCTGCCCCGCTTTCAAGTCCTCTTGGCAGCCTTACTTCAGTCTATTTTTGGACGATAGCTGTCATTTATAACTCTGCAGGTTTGTGAATTACAGTGCCCCTGAGCTCCTTTCTTCAACTCGCTTTCTTGTGAGCTGGCCGAAACACCGCAGGATGGCTTCAGGCCCTAATCTGGTTCCGGCAAGGCACGCTGAGCCTTTGGTTAATTCCTCTTCCTGGTGGGAAATGAGAGTTAAATTTGCCCGTCCAGACACCTCCAGCAGGCCTCTAATTGGTTCTCGCAATTCCTGTTCATCTTCCGCAGAAATTGCAAACTGGGCCAAACAGGAGGTTAAAGGGACTGACTCTCCAAGTCGGGAGAGTGTTAGTAAAGCGTCTGGAATGTTGCACCCGAGCACCAGGGGAGGAAAACTGAGACATATTTGAACACGTCTCCCGTTCACATGGTTGATCATACTTGGGTTCCACATGCATGTTTTAGCTGAAGGAAGAATACCTTAAACCTGGAGAGTTGAGACCCGTGGAAAGGGTACCATGCAATATGACTTCAAAGGGTCTTCATTTGCTCACCGAACCTCTCCAATCCTATCACTGCTGCGTTTATGCCCCTGTACACATGCTTGATTCTCTTTTGGAGACATAGCAATCCATAGGTTTTAAGATACTTACTAGTCAGGTACATTCTTAGGCGTTTAATATGCGGTGTTGAGTCCATTTCGTTGAGCAAGGAGTAGCTCTTGTCTATTCCATATTTGACTTAAGGAACTTTATCTGTGCTCATTTCAATCTCTGGTTTTATGCAGCACCCCAACTCACCTTTACCCTTAAGCAAGCATAAGTTGGTTTTCTAAATTTGAGACCCTGTTCTGCTCTGTAATTCAGTTCCTGTGTAGCCAAGTTTCCATTCCGTGTATTACTGATATCTTATGATGTTTCTTTTTCTGTGTGACTTATTTCAGTTAGAATCATCATACCTGAATCCACTCATTGTGCTGCTAAGGGCCTGATGACACAGATTTCATTGCTGAGTGATATTGCTTTGTAAGTAAATACCACAACTTCTTTCTCCATTTTTCACTTTCTGCGCTGTTGAACTTGTACTGTAAACGAGGTTCTTGTAAACAGAGCCGTTCGAAACTTTGGGGTGGCTGTGTCTTTTTGATTTTAATTTCCCTAAGCTATAGGACCATAAGTGGAAATGCCTTAGGCTCTGTTGCTTTGTTTTTTAGATGTTTCAGGAAACACCATACACTTCTCCCAAGTGTCTGTTGGCAATTTACATCCCGCCCATCAGCATAACAAGGCTCCCAGTTCTCAAAGGCCTGTTGCCTTTCTGGATTTTACACTTTTTTCAGATGGCCCTTTTGACCGGGGGGAAGTGAGACTTCATTGTAGTGCAGATTTCCTTTGCAAGCTTGCTTGGTTGGCCAAAAAGGGCGTATGCGTTTTGTCCTGAATATATTCAGGAAAAATCGCATACGCCCTTTTTGGCCAAGTGCATCATTGTGGACGTTCTGCCTCTTTTCCTATGCTTTCAATGCAATTCCAGTCTACCTCCTGAAATCGGTTTCCTGCAATTCTGCCCCGCTTTCAAGTCCTCTTGGCAGCCTTACTTCAGTATATTTTTGGACGATAGCTGTCATTTATAACTCTGCAGGTTTGTGAATTACAGTGCCCCTGAGCTCCTTTCTTCAACTCGCTTTCTTTTGAGCTGGCCGCAACACCGCAGGATGGCTTCAGGCCCTAATCTGGTTCCGGTATGGCAAGCTGAGCCTTTGGTTATTTCCTCTTCCTGGTGGGAAATGAGAGTTAAATTTGCCCGTCCAGACACCTCCAGCTAGCCTCTCATTGGTTCTCGCTATTCCTGTTCATCTTCCGCAGAAATTGCAAACTGGGCCAAACAGGAGGTTAAAGGCACTGACTCTCCAAGTCGGGAGAGTGTTAGTAAAGCGTCTGGAATGTTGCACCCGAGTACCAGGGGAGGAAAACTGAGACATATTTGAACACGTCTCCCGATCACATGGTTGATCATACTCTGGGTTCCACATGCATGTTTTAGCTGAAGGAAGAATACCTAAAACCTGGGTAGTTGAAACCCGTGTAATTGGTACCATGCAATATGACTTCAAAGGGTCTTCATTTGCTCACCGAACCTCTCCAATCCTATCACTGCTGCGTTTATGCCCCTGTACACACGCTTGATTCTGTTTTGGAGACATAGCAATCCATAGGTTTTAAGATACTTACTAGTCAGGTACATTCTTAGGCGTTTAATATGGGGTTTTGAGTCCATTTCGTTGAGCAAGGAGTAGCTCTTCTCTATTCCATATTTGGCTTCAGGAACTTTATCTGTGCTCATTTCAATCTCTGGTTTTATGCAGCACCCCAACTCACCTTTACCCTTAAGCAAGCATAAGTTGGTTTTCTAAATTTGAGACCCTGTTCTGTTTTGGAATGCAGTTCCTGTGTAGCCAAGTTTACATTCCGTGTATTAGTGATATCTTATGATGTTTCTTTTTCTGTGTGACTTATTTCAGTTAGATTCATCGTACCTGAATCCACTCATTATGCTGCTACGGGCCTGATGACATAGATTTCATTGCTGAGTGATACTGCATTGTACGTAAGTACCACAAGTTCTTTATCCATTTTTCACTTTCTGTGATATTGAACTTGTACGGTAAACGAGGTTCTTGTAAACGGAGGCGTCCCAAACTTTGGGGTGGCTGTGTCTTTTTGATTTTAATTTCCCTAAGCTATAGGACCATAAGTTGAAGTGCCCTAGGCTCTGTTGCTTTGTTTTTTAGATGTTTCAGGAAACACCATACACTTCTCCCCAGTGTCTGTTGGCAAATTACATCCCGCCCATCAGCATAACAAGTCCCCTAGTTCTCCATGGCCTGTCCTGCCTTTCTGGATTTTACACATTTTTCAGATGGCCCTTTTGACCGGGGGGAAGTGAGACTTCATTGTAGTGCAGATTTCCTTTGCAAGCTTGCTTGGTTGGCCAAAAAGGGCGTATGCGTTTTTTCCTGAATATATTCAGGTTTGTGAATTACAGTGCCCCTGAGCTCCTTTCTTCAACTCGCTTTCTTGTGAGCTGGCCGCAACACCGCAGAATGGCTTCAGGCCCTAATCTGGTTCTGGCACGGCACGCTGAGCCTTTGGTTAATTCCTCTTCCTGGTGGGAAATGAGAGTTAAATTTGCCCATCCAGACACCTCCAGCTAGTCTCTCATTGGTTCTCACTATTCCTGTTCATCTTCCACAGAAATTGCAAACTGGACCAAACAGGAGGTTAAAGGGACTGACTCTCCAAGTGGGGAGAGTGTTAGTAAAGCGTCTGGAATGTTGCACCCGAGTACCAGGGTACGAAAACTGAGACATATTTGAACACGTCTCCCGATCACATGGTTGATCATACTCTAGGTTCCACATGCATGTTTTAGCTGAAGGAAGAATACCTTAAACCTGGGTAGTTGAAACCCGTGGAATGGGTTCCATGCAATATGACTTCAAAGGGTCTTCATTTGCTCACCGAACCTCTCCAATCCTATCACTGCTGCGTTTATGCCCCTGTACACATGCTTGATTCTCTTTCGGAGACATAGCAATCCATAGGTTTTAAGATACTTACAAGTCAGGTACATTCTTAGGCGTTTAATATGCGGTGTTGAGTCCATTTCGTTGAGCAAGGAGTAGCTCTTGTCTATTCCATATTTGGCTTAAGGAACTTTATCTGTGCTCATTTCAATCTCTGGTTTTATGCAGCACCGCAACTCACCTTTACCCTTAAGCAAGAATAAGTTGGTTTTCTAAATTTGAGACCCTGTTCTGTTCTGTAATTCAGTTCCTGTGTAGCCAAGTTTACATTCCGTGTATTACTGATACCTTATGATGTTTCTTTTTCTGTGTGACTTATTTCAGTTAGAATCATCATACCTGAATCCACTCATTGTGCTGCTAAGGCCCTGATGACACAGATTTCATTGCTGAGTGATATTGCTTTGTAAGTAAATACCACAACTTCTTTATCCATTTTTCACTTTCTGCGATGTTGAACTTGTACTGTAAACGAGGTTCTTGTAAACAGAGCCGTTCCAAACTTTGGGGTGGCTGTGTCTTTTTGATTTTAATTTCCCTAAGCTATAGGACCATAAGTGGAAGTGCCCTAGGTTCTGTTGCTTTGTTTTTTAGATGTTTCAGGAAACACCATACACTTCTCCCGAGTGGTTGTTGGCAATTTACATCCCGCCCATCAGCATAACAAGGCTCCAAGTTCTCCATGGCCTGTCCTGCCTTTATGGATTTTACACTTTTTTCAGATGGCCCTTTTGACCAGGGGGAAGTGAGACTTCATTGTAGTGCAGATTTCCTTTGCAAGCTTGCTTGGTTGGCCAAAAAGGGCGTATGCGTTTTTTCCTGAATATATTCAGGAAAAAACGCATACACCCTTTTTGGCCAAGTGCATCATTGTGGACGTTCTGCCTCTTTTCCTATGCTTTCAATGCAATTCCAGTCTACCTCCTGAAATCGGTTTCCTGCAATTCTGCCCCGCTTTCAAGTCCTCTTGGCAGCCTTACTTCAGTCTATTTTTGGACGATAGCTGTCATTTATAACTCTGCAGGTTTGTGAATTACAGTGCCCCTGAGCTCCTTTCTTCAACTCGCTTTCTTGTGAGCTGGCCGAAACACCGCAGGATGGCTTCAGGCCCTAATCTGGTTCCGGCACGGCACGCTGAGCCTTTGGTTAATTCCTCTTCCTGGTGGGAAATGAGAGTTAAATTTGCCCGTCCAGACACCTCCAGCAGGCCTCTAATTGGTTCTCGCAATTCCTGTTCATCTTCCGCAGAAATTGCAAACTGGGCCAAACAGGAGGTTAAAGGGACTGACTCTCCAAGTCGGGAGAGTGTTAGTAAAGCGTCTGGAATGTTGCACCCGAGTACCAGGGGAGGAAAACTGAGACATATTTGAACACGTCTCCCGATCACATGGTTGATCATACTCTGGGTTCCACATGCATGTTTTAGCTGAAGGAAGAATACCTAAAACCTGGGTAGTTGAAACCCGTGTAATTGGTACCATGCAATATGACTTCAAAGGGTCTTCATTTGCTCACCGAACCTCTCCAATCCTATCACTGCTGCGTTTATGCCCCTGTACACACGCTTGATTCTGTTTTGGAGACATAGCAATCCATAGGTTTTAAGATACTTACTAGTCAGGTACATTCTTAGGCGTTTAATATGGGGTTTTGAGTCCATTTCGTTGAGCAAGGAGTAGCTCTTCTCTATTCCATATTTGGCTTCAGGAACTTTATCTGTGCTCATTTCAATCTCTGGTTTTATGCAGCACCCCAACTCACCTTTACCCTTAAGCAAGCATAAGTTGGTTTTCTAAATTTGAGACCCTGTTCTGTTTTGGAATGCAGTTCCTGTGTAGCCAAGTTTACATTCCGTGTATTAGTGATATCTTATGATGTTTCTTTTTCTGTGTGACTTATTTCAGTTAGATTCATCGTACCTGAATCCACTCATTATGCTGCTACGGGCCTGATGACATAGATTTCATTGCTGAGTGATACTGCATTGTACGTAAGTACCACAAGTTCTTTATCCATTTTTCACTTTCTGTGATATTGAACTTGTACGGTAAACGAGGTTCTTGTAAACGGAGGCGTCCCAAACTTTGGGGTGGCTGTGTCTTTTTGATTTTAATTTCCCTAAGCTATAGGACCATAAGTTGAAGTGCCCTAGGCTCTGTTGCTTTGTTTTTTAGATGTTTCAGGAAACACCATACACTTCTCCCCAGTGTCTGTTGGCAAATTACATCCCGCCCATCAGCATAACAAGTCCCCTAGTTCTCCATGGCCTGTCCTGCCTTTCTGGATTTTACACATTTTTCAGATGGCCCTTTTGACCGGGGGGAAGTGAGACTTCATTGTAGTGCAGATTTCCTTTGCAAGCTTGCTTGGTTGGCCAAAAAGGGCGTATGCGTTTTTTCCTGAATATATTCAGGTTTGTGAATTACAGTGCCCCTGAGCTCCTTTCTTCAACTCGCTTTCTTGTGAGCTGGCCGCAACACCGCAGAATGGCTTCAGGCCCTAATCTGGTTCTGGCACGGCACGCTGAGCCTTTGGTTAATTCCTCTTCCTGGTGGGAAATGAGAGTTAAATTTGCCCATCCAGACACCTCCAGCTAGTCTCTCATTGGTTCTCACTATTCCTGTTCATCTTCCACAGAAATTGCAAACTGGACCAAACAGGAGGTTAAAGGGACTGACTCTCCAAGTGGGGAGAGTGTTAGTAAAGCGTCTGGAATGTTGCACCCGAGTACCAGGGTACGAAAACTGAGACATATTTGAACACGTCTCCCGATCACATGGTTGATCATACTCTAGGTTCCACATGCATGTTTTAGCTGAAGGAAGAATACCTTAAACCTGGGTAGTTGAAACCCGTGGAATGGGTTCCATGCAATATGACTTCAAAGGGTCTTCATTTGCTCACCGAACCTCTCCAATCCTATCACTGCTGCGTTTATGCCCCTGTACACATGCTTGATTCTCTTTCGGAGACATAGCAATCCATAGGTTTTAAGATACTTACAAGTCAGGTACATTCTTAGGCGTTTAATATGCGGTGTTGAGTCCATTTCGTTGAGCAAGGAGTAGCTCTTGTCTATTCCATATTTGGCTTAAGGAACTTTATCTGTGCTCATTTCAATCTCTGGTTTTATGCAGCACCGCAACTCACCTTTACCCTTAAGCAAGAATAAGTTGGTTTTCTAAATTTGAGACCCTGTTCTGTTCTGTAATTCAGTTCCTGTGTAGCCAAGTTTACATTCCGTGTATTACTGATACCTTATGATGTTTCTTTTTCTGTGTGACTTATTTCAGTTAGAATCATCATACCTGAATCCACTCATTGTGCTGCTAAGGCCCTGATGACACAGATTTCATTGCTGAGTGATATTGCTTTGTAAGTAAATACCACAACTTCTTTATCCATTTTTCACTTTCTGCGATGTTGAACTTGTACTGTAAACGAGGTTCTTGTAAACAGAGCCGTTCCAAACTTTGGGGTGGCTGTGTCTTTTTGATTTTAATTTCCCTAAGCTATAGGACCATAAGTGGAAGTGCCCTAGGTTCTGTTGCTTTGTTTTTTAGATGTTTCAGGAAACACCATACACTTCTCCCGAGTGGTTGTTGGCAATTTACATCCCGCCCATCAGCATAACAAGGCTCCAAGTTCTCCATGGCCTGTCCTGCCTTTATGGATTTTACACTTTTTTCAGATGGCCCTTTTGACCAGGGGGAAGTGAGACTTCATTGTAGTGCAGATTTCCTTTGCAAGCTTGCTTGGTTGGCCAAAAAGGGCGTATGCGTTTTTTCCTGAATATATTCAGGAAAAAACGCATACACCCTTTTTGGCCAAGTGCATCATTGTGGACGTTCTGCCTCTTTTCCTATGCTTTCAATGCAATTCCAGTCTACCTCCTGAAATCGGTTTCCTGCAATTCTGCCCCGCTTTCAAGTCCTCTTGGCAGCCTTACTTCAGTCTATTTTTGGACGATAGCTGTCATTTATAACTCTGCAGGTTTGTGAATTACAGTGCCCCTGAGCTCCTTTCTTCAACTCGCTTTCTTGTGAGCTGGCCGAAACACCGCAGGATGGCTTCAGGCCCTAATCTGGTTCCGGCACGGCACGCTGAGCCTTTGGTTAATTCCTCTTCCTGGTGGGAAATGAGAGTTAAATTTGCCCGTCCAGACACCTCCAGCAGGCCTCTAATTGGTTCTCGCAATTCCTGTTCATCTTCCGCAGAAATTGCAAACTGGGCCAAACAGGAGGTTAAAGGGACTGACTCTCCAAGTCGGGAGAGTGTTAGTAAAGCGTCTGGAATGTTGCACCCGAGCACCAGGGGAGGAAAACTGAGACATATTTGAACACGTCTCCCGTTCACATGGTTGATCATACTTGGGTTCCACATGCATGTTTTAGCTGAAGGAAGAATACCTTAAACCTGGAGAGTTGAGACCCGTGGAAAGGGTACCATGCAATATGACTTCAAAGGGTCTTCATTTGCTCACCGAACCTCTCCAATCCTATCACTGCTGCGTTTATGCCCCTGTACACATGCTTGATTCTCTTTTGGAGACATAGCAATCCATAGGTTTTAAGATACTTACTAGTCAGGTACATTCTTAGGCGTTTAATATGCGGTGTTGAGTCCATTTCGTTGAGCAAGGAGTAGCTCTTGTCTATTCCATATTTGACTTAAGGAACTTTATCTGTGCTCATTTCAATCTCTGGTTTTATGCAGCACCCCAACTCACCTTTACCCTTAAGCAAGCATAAGTTGGTTTTCTAAATTTGAGACCCTGTTCTGCTCTGTAATTCAGTTCCTGTGTAGCCAAGTTTACATTCCGTGTATTAGTGATATCTTATGATGTTTCTTTTTCTGTGTGACTTATTTCAGTTAGAATCATCATACCTGAATCCACTCATTGTGATGCTAAGGGCCTGATGACATAGATTTCATTGCTGAGTGATATTGCTTTGTAAGTAAATACCACAACTTCTTTATCCATTTTTCACTTTCTGCAATGTTGAACTTGTACTGTAAACGAGGTTCTTGTAAACAGAGGCGTCCCAAACTTTGGGATGGCTGTGTCTTTTTGATTTTAATTTCCCTAAGCTATAGGACCATAAGTGGAAGTGCCCTAGGCTCTGTTGCTTTGTTTTTTAGATGTTTCAGGAAACACCATACACTTCTCCCGAGTGTCTGTTGGCAATTTACATCCCGCCCATCAGCATAACAAGGCTCCCAGTTCTCCATGGCCTGTCCTGCCTTTCTGGATTTTACACTTTTTTCAGATGGCCCTTTTGACCGGGGGGAAGTGAGACTTCATTGTAGTGCAGATTTCCTTTGCAAGCTTGCTTGGTTGGCCAAAAAGGGCGTATGCGTTTTTTCCTGAATATATTCAGGAAAAAACGCATACGCCCTTTTTGGCCAAGTGCATCATTGTGGACGTTCTGCCTCTTTTCCTATGCTTTCAATGCAATTCCAGTCTACCTCCTGAAATCGGTTTCCTGCAATTCTGCCCCGCTTTCAAGTCCTCTTGGCAGCCTTACTTCAGTCTATTTTTGGACGATAGCTGTCATTTATAACTCTGCAGGTTTGTGAATTACAGTGCCCCTGAGCTCCTTTCTTCAACTTGTTTCTTGTGACCTGGCCGCAACACCGCAGGATGGCTTCAGGCCCTAATCTGGTTCCGGCACGGCACGCTGAGCCTTTGGTTAATTCCTCTTCCTGGTGGGAAATGAGAGTTAAATTTGCCCGTCCAGACACCTCCAGCTAGTCTCTCATTGGTTCTCGCTATTCCTGTTCATCTTCCGCAGAAATTGGAAACTGGGCCAAACATGAGGTTAAAGGGACTGACTCTCCAAGGCGGGAGAGTGTTAGTAAAGCGTCTGGAATGTTGCACCCGAGTACCAGGGTACGAAAACTGAGACATATTTGAACACGTCTCCCGATCACATGGTTGATCATACTCTAGGTTCCACATGCATGTTTTAGCTGAAGGAAGAATACCTTAAACCTGGGTAGTTGAAACCCGTGGAATGGGTGCCATGCAATATGACTTCAAAGGGTCTTCATTTGCTCACCGAACCTCTCCAATCCTATCACTGCTGCGTTTATGCCCCTGTACACATGCTTGATTCTCTTTCGGAGACATAGCAATCCATAGGTTTTAAGATACTTACAAGTCAGGTACATTCTTAGGCGTTTAATATGGGGTGTTGAGTGCATTTCGTTGAGCAAGGAGTAGCTCTTGTCTATTCCATATTTGGCTTAAGGAACTTTATCTGTGCTCATTTCAATCTCTGGTTTTATGCAGCACCCCAACTCCCCTTTCCCCTTAAGCAAGCATAAGTTGGTTTTGTAAATTTGAGACCCTCTTCTGTTCTGTAATTCAGTTCCTGTGTAGCCAAGTTTCCATTCCGTGTATTACTGATATCTTATGATGTTTCTTTTTCTGTGTGACTTATTTCAGTTAGAATCATCATACCTGAATCCACTCATTGTGCTGCTAAGGGCCTGATGACACAGATTTCATTGCTGAGTGATATTGCTTTGTAAGTAAATACCACAACTTCTTTCTCCATTTTTCACTTTCTGCGCTGTTGAACTTGTACTGTAAACGAGGTTCTTGTAAACAGAGCCGTTCGAAACTTTGGGGTGGCTGTGTCTTTTTGATTTTAATTTCCCTAAGCTATAGGACCATAAGTGGAAATGCCTTAGGCTCTGTTGCTTTGTTTTTTAGATGTTTCAGGAAACACCATACACTTCTCCCAAGTGTCTGTTGGCAATTTACATCCCGCCCATCAGCATAACAAGGCTCCCAGTTCTCAAAGGCCTGTTGCCTTTCTGGATTTTACACTTTTTTCAGATGGCCCTTTTGACCGGGGGGAAGTGAGACTTCATTGTAGTGCAGATTTCCTTTGCAAGCTTGCTTGGTTGGCCAAAAAGGGCGTATGCGTTTTTTCCTGAATATATTCAGGAAAAATCGCATACGCCCTTTTTGGCCAAGTGCATCATTGTGGACGTTCTGCCTCTTTTCCTATGCTTTCAATGCAATTCCAGTCTACCTCCTGAAATCAGTTTCCTGCAATTCTGCCCCGCTTTCAAGTCCTCTTGGCAGCCTTACTTCAGTCTATTTTTGGACGATAGCTGTCATTTATAACTCTGCAGGTTTGTGAATTACAGTGCCCCTGAGCTCCTTTCTTCAACTCGCTTTCTTTTGAGCTGGCCGCAACACCGCAGGATGGCTTCAGGCCCTAATCTGGTTCCGGTATGGCAAGCTGAGCCTTTGGTTATTTCCTCTTCCTGGTGGGAAATGAGAGTTAAATTTGCCCGTCCAGACACCTCCAGCTAGCCTCTCATTGGTTCTCGCTATTCCTGTTCATCTTCCGCAGAAATTGCAAACTGGGCCAAACAGGAGGTTAAAGGCACTGACTCTCCAAGTCGGGAGAGTGTTAGTAAAGCGTCTGGAATGTTGCACCCGAGTACCAGGGGAGGAAAACTGAGACATATTTGAACACGTCTCCCGATCACATGGTTGATCATACTCTGGGTTCCACATGCATGTTTTAGCTGAAGGAAGAATACCTAAAACCTGGGTAGTTGAAACCCGTGTAATTGGTACCATGCAATATGACTTCAAAGGGTCTTCATTTGCTCACCGAACCTCTCCAATCCTATCACTGCTGCGTTTATGCCCCTGTACACACGCTTGATTCTGTTTTGGAGACATAGCAATCCATAGGTTTTAAGATACTTACTAGTCAGGTACATTCTTAGGCGTTTAATATGGGGTTTTGAGTCCATTTCGTTGAGCAAGGAGTAGCTCTTCTCTATTCCATATTTGGCTTCAGGAACTTTATCTGTGCTCATTTCAATCTCTGGTTTTATGCAGCACCCCAACTCACCTTTACCCTTAAGCAAGCATAAGTTGGTTTTCTAAATTTGAGACCCTGTTCTGTTTTGGAATGCAGTTCCTGTGTAGCCAAGTTTACATTCCGTGTATTAGTGATATCTTATGATGTTTCTTTTTCTGTGTGACTTATTTCAGTTAGATTCATCGTACCTGAATCCACTCATTATGCTGCTACGGGCCTGATGACATAGATTTCATTGCTGAGTGATACTGCATTGTACGTAAGTACCACAAGTTCTTTATCCATTTTTCACTTTCTGTGATATTGAACTTGTACGGTAAACGAGGTTCTTGTAAACGGAGGCGTCCCAAACTTTGGGGTGGCTGTGTATTTTTGATTTTAATTTCCCTAAGCTATAGGACCATAAGTTGAAGTGCCCTAGGCTCTGTTGCTTTGTTTTTTAGATGTTTCAGGAAACACCATACACTTCTCCCCAGTGTCTGTTGGCAAATTACATCCCGCCCATCAGCATAACAAGTCCCCTAGTTCTCCATGGCCTGTCCTGCCTTTCTGGATTTTACACATTTTTCAGATGGCCCTTTTGACCGGGGGGAAGTGAGACTTCATTGTAGTGCAGATTTCCTTTGCAAGCTTGCTTGGTTGGCCAAAAAGGGCGTATGCGTTTTTTCCTGAATATATTCAGGTTTGTGAATTACAGTGCCCCTGAGCTCCTTTCTTCAACTCGCTTTCTTGTGAGCTGGCCGCAACACCGCAGAATGGCTTCAGGCCCTAATCTGGTTCTGGCACGGCACGCTGAGCCTTTGGTTAATTCCTCTTCCTGGTGGGAAATGAGAGTTAAATTTGCCCATCCAGACACCTCCAGCTAGTCTCTCATTGGTTCTCACTATTCCTGTTCATCTTCCACAGAAATTGCAAACTGGACGAAACAGGAGGTTAAAGGGACTGACTCTCCAAGTGGGGAGAGTGTTAGTAAAGCGTCTGGAATGTTGCACCCGAGTACCAGGGTACGAAAACTGAGACATATTTGAACACGTCTCCCGATCACATGGTTGATCATACTCTAGGTTCCACATGCATGTTTTAGCTGAAGGAAGAATACCTTAAACCTGGGTAGTTGAAACCCGTGGAATGGGTACCATGCAATATGACTTCAAAGGGGCTTCATTTGCTCACCGAACCTTTCCAATCCTATCACTGCTGCGTTTATGCCCCTGTACACATGCTTGATTCTCTTTCGGAGACATAGCAATCCATAGGTTTTAAGATACTTACTAGTCAGGTACATTCTTAGGCGTTTAATATGCGGTGTTGAGTCCATTTCGTTGAGCAAGGAGTAGCTCTTGTCTATTCCATATTTGGCTTAAGGAACTTTATCTGTGCTCATTTCAATCTCTGGTTTTATGCAGCACCCCAACTCACCTTTACCCTTAAGCAAGCATAAGTTGGTTTTCTAAATTTGAGACCCTGTTCTGTTCTGTAATTCAGTTCCTGTGTATCCAAGTTTACATTCCGTGTATTACTGATATCTTATGATGTTTCTTTTTCTGTGTGACTTATTTCAGTTAGAATCATCATACCTGAATCCACTCATTGTGCTGCTAAGTGCCTGATGACATAGATTTCATTGCTGAGTGATATTGCTTTGTAAGTAAATACCACAACTTCTTTATCCATTTTTCACTTTCTGCGATGTTGAACTTGTACTGTAAACGAGGTTCTTGTAAACAGAGGCGTCCCAAACATTGGGGTGGCTGTGTCTTTTTGATTTTAATTTCCCTAAGCTATAGGACCATAAGTGGCAGTGCCCTAGGCTCTGGTGCTTTGTTTTTTAGATGTTTCAGGAAACACCATACACTTCTCCCGAGTGTCTGTTGGCAATTTACATCCCGCCCATCAGCATAACAAGGCTCCCAGTTCTCCATGGCCTGTCCTGCCTTTCTGGATTTTACACTTTTTTCAGATGGCCCTGTTGACCGGGGGGAAGTGAGACTTCATTGTAGTGCAGATTTCCTTTGCAAGCTTGCTTGGTTGGCCAAAAAGGGCGTATGCGTTTTTTCCTGAATATATTCAGGAAAAAACGCATACGCCCTTTTTGGCCAAGTGCATCATTGTGGACGTTCTGCCTCTTTTCCTATGCTTTCAATGCAATTCCAGTCTACCTCCTGAAATCGGTTTCCTGCAATTCTGCCCCGCTTTCAAGTCCTCTTGGCAGCCTTACTTCAGTGTATTTTTGGACGATAGCTGTTATTTATAACTCTGCAGGTTTGTGAATTACAGTGCCCCTGAGCTCCTTTCTTCAACTCGTTTTCTTGTGAGATGGCTGCAACACCGCTGGATGGCTTGAGGCCCTAATCTGGTTCCGGCACGGCATGCTGAGCCTTTGGTTATTTCCTCTTTCTGGTGGGAAATGAGAGTTAAATTTGCCCGTGCAGACACCTCCAGCTAGTCTCTCATTGGTTCTCCCTATTCCTGTTCATCTTCCGCAGAAATTGCAAACGGGGCCAAACAGGAGGTTAAAGGTGCTGACTCTCCAAGTGGGGAGAGTGTTAGTAAAGCGTCTGGAATGTTGCACCCGAGTACCAGGGGAGGAAAACTGAGACATATTTGAACACGTCTCCCGTTCACACGGTTGATCATACTCTGGGTTCCACATGCATGTTTTAGCTGAAGGAAGAATACCTTAAACCTGGAGAGTTGAGACCCGTGTAATGGGTACCATGCAATATGACTTCAAAGGGTCTTCATTTGCTCACCGAACCTCTCCAATCCTATCACTGCTGCGTTTATGCCCCTGTACACATGCTTGATTCTCTTTCGGAGACATAGCAATCCATAGGTTTTAAGATACTTACTAGTCAGGTACATTCTTAGGCGTTTAATATGCGGTGTTGAGTCCATTTCGTTGAGCAAGGAGTAGCTCTTGTCTATTCCATATTTGGCTTAAGGAACTTTATCTGTGCTCATTTCAATCTCTGGTTTTATGCAGCACCCCAACTCACCTTTCCCCTTAAGCAAGCATAAGTTGGTTTTCTAAATTTGAGACCCTGTTCTGTTCTGTAATTCAGTTCCTGTGTAGCCAAGTTTACATTCCGTGTATTACTGATATCTTATGATGTTTCTTTTTCTGTGTGACTTATTTCAGTTGGAATCATCATACCTGAATCCACTCATTATGCTGCTATGGGCCTGATTACATAGATTTCATTGCTGAGTGATATTGCATTGTACGTAAGTACCACAAGTTCTTTATCCATTTTTTACTTTCTGCGATATTGAACTTGTACCTTAAACGAGGTTCTTGTAAACAGAGCCGTCCCAAACTTTGGGGTGGCTGTGTCTTTTTGATGTTAATTTCCCTAAGCTATAGGACCATAAGTGGAAGTGCCCTAGGCTCTGTTGCTTTGTTTTTTAGATGTTTCAGGAAACACCATACACTTCTCCAGAGTGGCTGTTGGCAATTTACATCCCGCCCATCAGCATAAAAAGGCTCCCAGTTCTCCATGGCCTGTAGTGCCTTCATGGATTTTACACTTTTTTCAGATGGCCCTTTTGACCAGGTGGAAGTGAGACTTCATTGTAGTGCAGATTTCCTTTGCAAGCTTGCTTGGTTGGCCAAAAAGTGCGTATGCGTTTTTTCCTGAATATATTCAGGAAAAAACACATACGCCCTTTTTGGCCAAGTGCATCATTGTCGAGTTTCTGACTCTTTTCCTATGCTTTCAATGCAATTCCAGTCTACCTCCTGAAATCGGTTTCCTGCGTTCTGCCTTGCTTTCAATGCCTCTTCATAGCCTTACCTCAATATATTTTTTAAAAATAGTTGGCCTTTATAACTCTGCAGGTTTTTGAATTGCAGTGGCCCTTAGCTCCATTTTTTAGCTCTTATTTTTGTGGTCTTGCCCGATAACCACAGGATTCCTTGAAGCCCTATTTTTCTTCTGGGGCACCTTGCTGTGCCTTTGGTTAATTCATCTTACTGATGTGATATTAGAGTGACATGTGCCCATTGAAACCGCTACAGCTAGTTTCTCACTGGTTCCCCCTATTCCCATTCATCCTCTGCACTAACTGCAGACTGTGCGATACCAGAACTTAAAGGCATTGACTCCATGTGGGGTGTTGTTAGTAAAGCGGCTGGAATGTCGATCCGGAGCCCCAGGAGAGGAAAAATGAGGTGCGTTTTAGAAACCTTTCCCGATCATATGGTATACCAGTCGCTGGGTTTCCCAAGCATGGTTTAGCTGTAGGAAGATTCCCTTCAACCTGGAGTGTTGGGACCCTTGGAATGAGTAGCATGAAGTATTGCATTAAACTTTCGGCAGTTGCTCACCAAAGCTCACCAATCCTGTCAGCCCCAAGTGTCCAGCCTTATGTCTTATCCAGCTGTGGGTTTATATGTGGTCAATCCAGGTTGCATCACAGCCCCTGAGCGAATTTTGTAAGAATTTTTCTCTCTTTCATTGTTTCAGCGTTTTGTTTTTAAAATTTATTTCTATAATGGGGTTTAGCTCCTTTTCACTGCTGTGTTTGTGCCACTCTGCACACACTTGATTCCCTTATGGAGATATATCAATACATGGGTTTTAAGATTCTTATTCCTCAGATATATTTCTCTGCGGTGTATAGGGTGTGTTGAGGCCTGTTCATTGAGCAAGGTGTAGATCTTGTCTAATACCTATTTGGTTTATTGAACGGTATCTGTGCTAATTTCAAACTCTGGTTTTATGCATCACCCCACCTCTCCTTTCCCCTTAAGCTGACATAAGTGTGTTTTCTAAATGTGAGACACTGTTCTGTTCTGTAATTCATTTTTTGTGCAGCCATATTTACCCTCCCTCTATAAGTGATATCTTATGATATGTTTCTTTTTCTGTTTGACTTATTTCAAGTAGTATTATCGGACCTAAATCCACTCTTTATCCTTCTACTAGCCTTATTACATTGATTTCATGGTGAAGAGATATTCCATTGTACATAAGTACCACATCTTCTTTATCCATTGTTCTCTTTCCTGGGATATTTAAGGTGTACTGAAGTTGAGGTTCTTGTAAACAGAGTAGCCCTAAACTGTGGTGTGCTTGTGTCTTGTTGATTTTTAGACTTCCCTAGATATACTCCCATGATTGGAAGTGTCCTATGCTCTGTAGCTCTGTTTTTTAGATGATTTAGGAACCACCATACACTTCTCCAGAGTGGCTCTCGGCAGTTCACACACTGCCCATCAGCGTATAAAGGCTCCCTGTTCTCCATGGCCTGTCCTGCATTTCTGGTTTTTACAATTTTTTAGGATGGCCCTTTTGACCGGTGGGAAGTGAGACTTCTTTGTTGTGCACATTTGCATTGCTTGCTTGCTTCGTTGCCCATAAAGTGCATATGCGTTTTTTCCTGGATATAATCAGGAAAAAACGCATACGCCCTTTTGGGCCAACTGCATCATTGTCGAAATTCTGCCGCTTTTCATGTGCGTTAAAGACGAGTCCAATCTATCTCTTGAAATCTGTTTCTTGCAATTCTGTCTTGCATTCAGATCCTCTTCTTTGCCTTACCTCAACATATTTTTGGACGTTAGTTTTCATTTATAACTCTGCAGGTTTGTGAATTGCAGTGACCCTGAGCTCCATTTTTTAAGTTGCTCTTTTGTGAGCTGGCCTCAAACCCGCAGGATTGCTTCAGGCCCTATTTTGGCTCCGGCGAGGCAGGCTGAGCCTTTCTTTAATTCTTATTCTTAATGGGAAATTAGAGTGATATGTGCCCGTCCAAACCCCTACAACTCTTCTCTCATTGGTTCCCCCTCTTCCCGTTCATCCTCCTCACAATTTGCAAAATGTGTGAAACAGAAGTTTAAATGTGCTGATTCTCCAAGTGGGGAGATTCTAAGTAGCGTGGCTGGAATGGTGAACAGGAGCACCAGGAGAGGATAAATGAGGTGCATTTTAGACACATCTCCCGATCACATGGTGTACAGTCCTCTGGGTTTTCCATGCATGTTTTAGCTGTAGGAAGATCCCTTGAACCTGCAGATTTGGGACCCATTGAATGGGTACCAGGTAGTATTACTTTAAAGGGTGTGCATTTCCTCACCCAACCTCACATTTCTCTTACGCAAACAGTTTCCAGCCTTATGTCTCATCCTGCTGTGGGTCTAGATGTGTTCAATCCATGTTGCATCACCATCCCTGAGGAAAAGTTGTAAGAGGTTTTCTCTGTCTCTCTGTCGTTTATTTTTTTCAATTTATTACTATATTGGTTACAGCTGATTTTCAAAGCTCTGTTTCTTGCTGCTGTACATCCACTTGATTCACGTACAGAGAGACATCAATAAATTCTTTTTCAGATTCTTACCAGTCGTATATATTCTTTTCCGGTGACTTGAGTGTGCTGAGTGCAGTTCTTTTAGCTACCGTGTAGGCCTTGTTGATTATCAGTTTGGTATTTGGAATGGTATCTTTGCTAATTTCAACCTCCTGGATGATGCCTCACCCCTCCCCACCTTTCCCGTTTAGCAGCCTTATGCGTGTTTTCTACATATTTGACTATGTTTTTGTTTTGTAATTTATTTCATGTGTAGCCATTTTGGATTCCACCTTTAAGTGATATCTTATGATATGTGTCTTTTTCTTTTTGAATTCTGTCACTTAGAATGATCATACGTAACTCCTCCGGAGTTGTTACAACTGGCCATATTTCCTTGATTTCCAGGCTGAATAATATTCCACTCTACCTAAGTACCACATCTCTATCCATTTTTTCCCTCCAGAGACATTTAAGTTATATCCTAGTCGAGGATCTTTTAAACAGAGAGGGGGTAAACATTGGGGTGCCTGTGTCCTCTCGATTTTTGTTTTTCCCAAGATATACGCCCATGAGTGCAAGTGCCCTATGCTCTGTAGCTCATTTTTTAGATGCTTTAGTAAACACAATACACTTCTCCAGAATGGCCGTTGGCAATATACATTTCCACTATAAGTCTCACAGGGCTCCCTCTTCTCGTTGCCCTGTCCTGCATTTCTGTTGTTTACGCTTTATGAGGATGGCTCTTCTGACTGATGCGAAGTGATATCTTTTGTGGTATTGACTTCCAGTGCCCACCTGTTTGGTTGGCTAAAAAAGTGTATGCCCTTTTCTTGAATATATACAGAAAAGAACGCATACACCCTTTTTGGCCAACTGCAATGTTGGCAATGTTCAGCTCCTTTTCTTGTGCTTAATGGCGAGTCCTTTCTACCTCCTCAAATCCCTTTCCTGCCATTCTCCCTTGCTTACAAGTCCTTTTCTCTGTCTTTCCTCAAGACATTTTTCAGTGATGGATATTTTCAACTCTGCAGTTTTGTGAATTTTACTGCCCCTGAGTTCCATTGTTCAACTCGTGTTTATGGGAACTGGCCACAAAGCAGCGGGATTTCCTCAAGCCCTATACTGTTTCCATGGGCAACCCTAGCCTTTGGTCAATTCGTCTTCCTGATTGGAAATTAGAGTGACATGTGCCTGTCTGAACACCTAGGACTTGTCTCTCATTGTTCCTCATCCTTCCGCTTCATCCTCTGGACAAATTCCAAACTGTACGCAACAGGATGTTGACAGTGCTGACATCTCCAAGTGGGGAGACTGTTAGTAAAGACGCTGGAGGGGTGAACCCGAACACCAGGAGATGAGGAGATGAGATGCCTTTTCCAAACTCTTCCCGATCAGACGGTATACCATCCTCTGGGTGTGACAGACATGTTTTAGCAGTAGGAAGAGTCCCATTCATGTAAGGAGAACACCAGGGCTTTTTCAAAATCAGTGTCTCCCCGAAACCCAAACTGGGGAATTTTTTAAGCTACGGCTACACATATGTTCATTAAGGGCCTTGGGAAGTAGGCAGAGTCCAAACTTTAGATGATTGAAGTCTTCAGGGTCAGAAGCACTCACCACCAGCTTCCCTTAGGCTACACTTTAACTGTCATTGATAGATGATGTCAATAAAAATATCTATTCTTTTTCAGATTATTTCCCCTTATAGGTTATTGCAAAATGTTGAGTGTAGTTCCCTGTGCTATACAGTAGTTCCTTGTTGATGATCTATTTTATACATAGCAGTGTGTATGTGTTCATTCCAAACTGTTAATTTATCCCTCCTCCCACCTTTCCCCTTTGGTAATAATAAATTATAAGATTTTATACTTCTCAGAAATGGGGGAGCTGAAAGAGAGGTATCATTTTCAATGGAAAAGCATTTAAAACAAGATTGAAGGTTTAACCAAGATTATTAGATGTACATCCTTGGAAAGAAATCACTTCGTTTCTCTAATATTGACCTGACAAATAAGACAAACCTTTTCACTGAACTTGCTTATAAAAAGTGATGGAAATATCAAATGGAAGTGTTAAAAACATCTTATTTTACCCGAGCCTTATACACTGTTCTATGTTAACTACAGTTTGGCTCACACATCTGTTCATTGAGGTTACAATAGTCTCAATTTCTGTTACTGATCCTCCAGAGTGGACCCCAACAAGTGTCCCCCTGCCCAGTGTCATTGGGGCCAACAGATCGAGACTGAGTTTGGTTCACAAGCAAAGGAAACTTTATATTTTGATCAGAGAATGGAGAGGTGAGAGCATGCACTACCCCGTGGGCTGTGGGCTGGGCTGCTGTGTAGAGATCCTGTCAGAGTCAGTGGGAGGGAGGGAGGCGGCGGAGCTCTCGAGGGCCGGGTTGGCTGTAGCTCAGGCTCTATATCGTGGAGTCTGCACTGGGCCCCAGGAGCTGAGGTGTCGACCCAGCCATTCTGCACTAGGAAATCTGGTCTGAAGTGCCGGGTGTGGAACCTCTGCATGCGGGACCCTAGGAGCACGTGAAATTAGACAAAGCACAAAGGATAAAAAAGGTTAGACTTGACTTTATTGCCCAGATTCTATTTTTATCTCCCAGGGATTTTTAATGGGCTTTGCTGGGGACAAACCCCTCCTCTGCCTTTTGTCCCGTTCCTCATTCTTGGAGTGCTGAGGGTGCAGACCCTTCTTCTGTAACGGCTGAGTGCTGAGTTGGGAGCCCTCATACCCTGGGGCGAGGGTCAGAGCTTCTCCCCAGCAGCCTCCCGGTGACGTTGATTGTCCCCAGGACCCCTGCTTCCCTGCTCGTCCACCTGAGCACCAGCATTGGAAGTGTTATAGATTCTAATGACCTTTAAGGGTCCAGGAAAGAGATGTGCAGAGACGCTGTGGGGGCCGGTTTCACCCCGCCCCACATTTGTTCGGCCACCTTAGGCTGACCGTCTCTGCCAGCCTAGATGCTCTGACCAGTAGTCTGCGCTTTCTTCAATTAGGCCCCTGAATTAGCGTACAAACAGCACCAGGTGTCAGAGCCCTGCCCGCTCAACTCCCAGACAGTCCAGGGTCAGTGGTGATCAAGGACCATGATGGCTACTGAGTCAACAGCCTTTTGAAGTAAACAGGAGTCCAGCCGGTCTTATTGGCCACCATCATCACGGTGTCTGTAGGCTTTTCTATGGTGACAGTGTGGTATACTGTTCCCCCGCCAAGATTATTAGCTCCCCTCTGGGTGCAGTAAGTCCTGCAAGCAGTAGTCTACTCTTTTGGGACACACTCTTGTTGTTTTATGAGAGAAACTCCAGGTCAAGTGATGTTCACACGAGTCGTCATGGTGCCCTGTTGCCCCCGGTTATCTCTCTGGATGTTGGAGTTGGAGGGCCTCCTCACTCGAGGTCGGTGTGCCCACAGAGTGAACCCTGCAACTTCAGGGCATGGTTGGTGGTTAGGATCACCACGTGGGGTCCTTTTCCCTTAGGAGGGAGGTGGCCTTTTGGGCTGCTGATTTCCAGGTTTTTAGATACCGCCAGTATCTTGGCCAGATGTGGCAGTGGGCCAAGCCCCTTAGTGACCGTAGTTTATCCTACCTGGATGGCATTCTTGCATTGTTCCATTTCAAGTGGTCCCAGTTTTTGCACTAATTCTCCAATGGCGATTCACCTTTCACCGGGAATGTAAAGGTCAAAGGGTTTAGCTAAATTAGGGAGTTCCAGGGCAAGGGTCTGAATTGACTGCTCTTTCCATTCTTGAAAGGCCACTTCTGGATTCTATTCAAAAGGATCATCATCTTTTCCTTTCAGTGTTTCATATAGAGGCCCAGCTAGTAGACTGTAGCTAGGGATCCAGAAGCAGCAAACCCTGGCCTCCCCAGGAACCCCTAAGCTGTCTTCTAGTTTTAGAAAGGGGTAAGGCTGAAAATGGTTTCTTCCCTTTCCTGGGATGGGCTTCTCTGACCTTCTGTGAGAATGAAGCCCAGGCAGGTCACCGCAGTCTGTGATATTTGAGCTTTTTCTTGGACAACTTCTATCCTTTATTGGCTTGGTAGTTCAGAGGCCTCCTTAGTAGGGCTGGTGATCAGAATGTCGTCTGCATATTGAAGGAGGGTTTCCTTTTCCAGAGGTAGAACTTTTAGGTCTTTAGCTAAGCTTTCCCCAAAGATGGTGTGGGAATTTTTGCACCCTTGGGGCCAGACGGCCCGGAAGTATTGTTTTAGTTGTATGTTGAGTCCTGCCACTCACAAGCCAAAATTTCTTGTGACTCTGGGACTAATGGAATACAAAAGAAGGCATCATTGAAGACTAATACAGAATACCATGTCCTGGTGGTTGGTAGAATGACCAGCAGGGTGTAGGAATTAGGAGCAACTGGAGGTATATCCTCGGTGGCTTCACTGACTGTCCTGACATCCTTTACCAGGTCCCCAGCGGCCCATGGGGCTCTCGTGGTCAGACCAATCCCAGAATATGGAGCTCACCTGGGCAGGTACCCCACCCCCACCCCAGCCCACGGGGCTCTCGTGGTCAGGCCCCTCCCAGGATACAGAGCTACCCTTGCAGGTACCGTGGCAGGGCTGGGCACACAGGAACCGTGCACATAGCCCTCATTGCAGAGCACCCCCAGCTCACCTGTCGCTCAGAGCTGACACAGAGCACCTCAGAGCAGGACTTGAACTAACAAACAGCAGCTGCGACAGGTCTGTGACCCTGGGCATCACTCCGTGAGGCCTCCCTCCACCTGGTCTTCCAGAGACTTCCACTGCACCCGGGGCACCAGGCCTCTGTCTCCAACCACCACCCACCCCTCCTCTCCCTGACTCCTGGGTTCCTCTCATTAGGAGAGGGTTTTCTTGAAGTTGTCTCCCACTCATGGGCCAGATAAAATGATTAGAAAACAAGCCAAAGCTGCAGCCCCTTGTCTATCCTGACTCTCAGGAGCCCACACCTGTTCCTTGGACCTGGCCGGTTCAGCAAGTTCCATTTTCTGCAACTGTGAGCCCCTGAGGGGTGATGATTGGCTGACCTGGGCAGCCTTACCGTGCCGGCCAGCCCTCCCCAGGTGTGCCTGGGTTGAGATCAATATAAATACCACTCCAGGCAGCAAGAGCCCCTGCAGCTCTGCCTGACGCCATTTTCTCTGCCCTGTCAGCAGTCTCCGGGCTGGGCTGGTGGGAGGGAGTGAGAGGCCACGGCTTTGTGGGTGGCCCAGTGTGAGTGGGGCTCTGCTGGACTTTCTGCAGCAGTTGCCAGGCTGCCACCTGCTAAAGAAGAGGGTGTGTCACCCATACCTGCTGCTGGAATTTCTCCCTGGGCAGAGGTGAGGAAGGAAAAAAGCAGTGGGGGCAGGGACAGGACGGGTATCTCAGGCAGGGAAATGGAAATCTTCCAGAAGAGCACCCAGGGCCAGGACCATCCTGGCTGGCCTGCAGGCACCAAGTCGGCCGGCATGCTGTCACTCGTGTGGCTCTATGGCCCTTCCTCTAGGCTTTCAAGTCCTTGTATATATTCAGGTGTTTTACCTGGGACGGGTGGGAATAGTTCAGCAGCAACTGGCCTGGGGCTCAGCTCACGTTTACTCACAGATGCCTCGGCACGGTGTCCCAGCTTTGCAATGAGGACGCTTGTTGCGTGGGGGCTGCTGGCTGAATGGGAGACGATTCCCCACCACTGACCAACTTCAGAATTGTTTACAACTGGAGCAAGTGCCCTGATACGGTTTTCCTCTGTGTAACTGGTGGGTTCTGTGTTTTTTTTCTCTTTTTCGTTTTTGGTTCAAGGTAGATTTTATTCCTCTTTTTTGTATTTACAGATATAAGCATGGAAATAATTTATTCATATAAATACATGTATGTGCAGGGAATAATTGTTTTTTCTGTTTTATTTTTTAAATTTTACTTCTTTTTAATTTTGAATTTTGTTTTATATTTTTATACAGCAGGTTCTTATTGGTTATCTATTTTATACATATAAATGTATACATGCCAATCCCAGTCTCTCAACTTCTCCCACCACCACCCCCCCAAAAGCTTTCCCCCCTTGTTGTCCATACGTTTGTTGTCTACATCTGTTGCTCTATTTATGCCTTGCAAAATGGTTAATCTGTACAGTTTTTCTAGGTTCCACATATATGCATGAATATACAAGATTTGTTTTTCTCTTTCTGACTTACTTCACTCTGTATGACAGTCTCTAGATCCATCGACGTCTCTACAAATGACCCAATTTCATTCCTTTTCATGGCTTAGTAATATTCCATTTTATATATGTACCACAGCTTTATGCATTCGTCTGTCTGTGGGCATTTAGGTTGCTTCCATTACCTCGATATTGTAAATAGTGATGCAATGAACATTGCGGTGAATGACTCTTTTTGATTTATGGTTTTGTCTGGGTATATGTCCAGTACTGGGATTGCTGTATCATATGGTAATTCTATTGTTAGTTTCTTAAGAAATTCCATATTGTTCTCCATAATGACTGTATCAATTTATATTCCCAACAATAGTGGAAGAGGGTTCCTTTTCTCCACACCCTTTCCAGCATTTTTTGTTTGTAGATTTTCAATGATGCCTATTCTACCAGGTGTGAGGTGATACCTCATTGTTGAATCCATTTCGTTGAGCAAGGGGTAGCTCTTGTCTATTACATATTTGGCTTATGGAACGGTATCTGTGCTAATTTCAAACTCTGCTTTTATGCAGCACCCCAACTCACCTTCCCCCTTAAGCAGGCATAAGTTGGTTTTCTAAACTTGAGACCCTGTTCTGTTTTGTAATTCAGTTCATGTGTAGCCAAGTTCACATTCCGTGTATTAGTGATACCTTATGAAGTTTCTTTTTCTGTGTGACTTATTTCACTTAGAATCATCGTGCCTCAATCCACTCATTATGCTGGTACGGGCCTGGTGACATAGATTTCATTGCTGAGTGGTATTCTGTTGTACAGAAGTACCGCAACTTCTTTATCCATTATTTGCTCTCTGGGATATTTAACTTGTGCCGTAGAAGAGATTCCTGTAAAAAGAGCCGTCCCAAATTTTGGGGTTGCTGTGTCTTTTTGATATTAATTTCCCTAAGCTATAGGACCATAAGTGGAAGTGCCCTAGGCTCTGTTGCTTTGTTTTTTAGATGTTTCAGGAAACACCATACACTTCCCCAGAGTGGCTGTTGGCAATTTACATCCCGCCCATCAGCATAACAAGGCTCCCAGTTCTCCATGGCCTGTCCTGCCTTTCTGGATTTTACACTTTATTCTGATGGCCCTTTTGACCAGGGGGAAGTGAGACTTCATTGTAGTGCAGATTTCCTTTGCAAGTTTGCTTGGTTGGCCAAAAAGGGCGTATGCGTTTTTTCCTGAATATATTCAGGAAAAAACGCATATGCCCTTTTGGCAAAGTGCATCATTGTGGTCGTTCTGCCTCTTTTCCTACGCTTTCAATGCAATTCCAGTCTACCTCCTGAAATCGGTTTCCTGCAATTCTGCCCCGCTTTCAAGTCCTCTTGGCAGCCTTACTTCAGTATATTTTTGGACGATAGCTGTCATTTATAACTCTGCAGGTTTGTGAATTACAGAGCCCCTGAGCTCCTTTCTTCAACTCACTTTCTTGTGAGCTGGCCGCAACACTGCAGGATGGCTTCAGGCCCTAATCTGTTTCCGGCACGGCACGCTGAGCCTTTGGTTAATTCCTCTTCCTAGTGGGAAATGAGAGTTAAATTTGCCCGTTCAGACACCTCCAGCTAGTCTCTCATTGGTTCTCGCTATTCCTGTTCATCTTCCGCAGAAATTGCAAACTGGGCAAAACAGGAGGTTAAAGGCACTGACTGTCCAAGTCGGGAGAGTGTTAGTAAAGCATCTGGAATGTTGCACCCGAGTACCAGGGGAGGAAAACTGAGACATATTTGAACACGTCTCCCGATCACACGGTTGATCATACTCTGGGTTCCACATGCATGTTTTAGCTGAAGGAAGAATACCTTAAACCTGGAGAGTTGAGACCCGTGGAATGGGTACCATGCAATATGACTTCAAAGGGTCTTCATTTGCTCACCGAACCTCTCCAATCCTATCACTGCTGCATTTATGCCCCTGTACACACGCTTGATTCTCTTTTGGAGACATAGCAATCCCTAGGTTTTAAGATACTTACTAGTCAGGTACATTCTTAGGCGTTTAATATGGGGTGTTGAGTCCATTTCGTTGAGCAAGGAGTAGCTCTTTTCTGTTCCATATTTGGCTTAAGGAACTTTATCTGTGCTCATTTCAATCTCTGGTTTTATGCAGCACCCCAACTCACCTTTACCCTTAAGCAAGCATAAGTTGGTTTTCTAAATTTGAGACCCTGTTCTGTTTTGGAATTCAGTTCCTGTGTAGCCAAGTTTACATTCCGTGTATTAGTGATATCTTATGATGTTTCTTTTTCTGTGTGATTTATTTCAGCTAGAATCATCGTACCTGAATCCACTCATTATGCTGCTACGGGCCTGATGACATGGATTTCATTGCTGAGTGATACTGCATTGTACGTAAGTACCACAAGTTCTTTATCCTTTTGTCACTTTCTGTGATATTGAACTTGTACGGTAAACGAGGTTCTTGTAAACAGAGCCGTCCCAAACTTTGGGGTGGCTGTGTCTTTTTGATTTTAATTTCCCTAAGCTATAGGACCATAAGTGGAAGTGCCCTAGGCTCTGTTGCTTTGTTTTTTAGATGTTTCAGGAAACACCATACACTTCTCCTGAGTGTCTGTTGGCAATTTACATCCCGCCCATCAGCATAACAAGGCTCCCAGTTCTCCATGGCCTGTCCTGCCTTTCTGGATTTTACACTTTTTTCAGATGGCCCTTTTGACCGGGGGGAAGTGAGACTTCATTGTAGTGCAGATTTCCTTTGCAAGCTTGCTTGGTTGGCCAAAAAGGGCGTATGCGTTTTTTCCTGAATATATTCAGGAAAAAACGCATACGCCCTTTTTGGCCAAGTGCATCATTGTGGACGTTCTGCCTCTTTTCCTATGCTTTCAATGCAATTCCAGTCTACCTCCTGAAATCGGTTTCCTGCAATTCTGCCCCGCTTTCAAGTCCTCTTGGCAGCCTTACTTCAGTATATTTTTGGACGATAGCTGTCATTTATAACTCTGCAGGTTTGTGAATTACAGTGCCCCTGAGCTCCTTTCTTCAACTCGCTTTCTTGTGACCTGGCCGCAACAACGCAGATTGGCTTCAGGCCCTAATCTGGTTCCGGCATGGCATGCTGAGCCTTTGGTTAATTCCTCTTCCTGGTGGGAAATGAGAGTTAAATTTGCCCGTCCAGACACCTCCAGGTAGTCTCTCATTGGTTCTCGATATTCCTGTTCATCTTCCACAGAAATTGCAAACTGGGCCAAACAGGAGGTTAAAGGGACTGACTCTCCAAGTCGGGAAAGTGTTAGTAAAGGGTCTGGAATGTTGCACCCGAGTACCAGGGGAGGAAAACTGAGACATATTTGAACACGTCTCCCGATCACATGGTTGATCATACTCTAGGTTATACATGCATGTTTTAGCTGAAGGAAGAATACCTTAAACCTGGGTAGTTGAAACCCGTGGAATGGGTACCATGCAATATGACTTCAAAGGGTCTTCATTTGCTCACCGAACCTCTCCAATCCTATCACTGCTGCGTTTATGCCCCTGTACACATGCTTGATTCTCTTTCGGAGACATAGCAATCCATAGGTTTTAAGATACTTACTAGTCAGGTACATTCTTAGGCGTTTAATATGCGGTGTTGAGTCCATTTCGTTGAGCAAGGAGTAGCTCTTGTCTATTCCATATTTGGCTTAAGGAACTTTATCTGTGCTCATTTCAGTCTCTGGTTTTATGCAGCACCCCAACTCACCTTTCCCCTTAAGCAAGCATAAGTTGGTTTTCTAAATTTGAGACCCTGTTCTGTTCTGTAATTCAGTTCCTGTGTAGCCAAGTTTACATTCCGTGTATTACTGATATCTTATGATGTTTCTTTTTCTGTGTGACTTATTTCAGTTAGAATCATCATATCTGAATCCACTCATTGTGCTGCTAAGGGCCTGATGACACAGATTTCATTGCTGAGTGATATTGCTTTGTAAGTAAATACCACAAATTTTTATCCATTTTTCACTTTCTGCGATGTTGAACTTGTACTGTAAACGAGGTTCTTGTAAACAGAGCCGTTCCAAACTTTGGGGTGGCTGTGTCTTTTTGATTTTAAATTCCCTAAGCTATAGGACCATAAGTGGAAGTGCCCTAGGCTCTGTTGCTTTGTTTTTTAGATGTTTCAGGAAACACCATACACTTCTCCCAAGTGGTTGTTGGCAATTTACATCCCGCCCATCAGCATAACAAGGCTCCCAGTTCTCCATGGCCTGTCCTGCCTGTCTGGATTTTACACTTTTTTCAGATGGCCCTTTTGACCGGGGGGAAGTGAGACTTCATTGTAGTGCAGATTTCCTTTGCAAGCTTGCTTGGTTGGCCAAAAAGGGCGTATGCGTTTTTTCCTGAATATATTCAGGAAAAAACGTATACGCCCTTTTTGGCCAAGTGCATCATTGTGGACGTTCTGCCTCTTTTCCTATGCTTTCAATGCAATTCCAGTCTACCTCCTGAAATCGGTTTCCTGCAATTCTGCCCCGCTTTCAAGTCCTCTTGGCAGCCTTACTTCAGTCTATTTTTGGACGATAGCTGTCATTTATAACTCTGCATGTTTGTGAATTACAGTGCCCCTGAGCTCCTTTCTTCAACTCGCTTTCTTTTGAGCTGGCCGCAACACCGCAGGATGGCTTCAGGCCCTAATCTGGTTCCGGCACGGCACGCTGAGCCTTTGGTTATTTCCTCTTCCTGGTGGGAAATGAGAGTTAAATTTGCCCGTCCAGACACCTCCAGCTAGCCTCTCATTGGTTCTCGCTATTCCTGTTCATCTTCCGCAGAAATTGCAAACTGAGCCAAACAGGAGGTTAAAGGCGCTGACTCTCCCAAGTGGGGAGAGTGTTAGTAAAGCGTCTGGAATGTTGCACCCGAGTACCAGGGGAGGAAAACTGAGACATATTTGAACACGTCTCCCGTTCACATGGTTGATCATACTCTAGGTTCCACATGCATGTTTTAGCAGAAGGAAGAATACCTTAAACCTGGAGAGTTGAGACCCGTGTAATGGGTACCATGCAATATGACTTCAAAGGGTCTTCATTTGCTCACCGAACCTCTCCAATCCTATCACTGCTGCGTTTATGCCCCTGTACACATGCTTGATTCTCTTTCGGAGACATAGCAATCCATAGGTTTTAAGATACTTACTAGTCAGGTGCATTCTTAGGCGTTTAATATGCGGTGTTGACTCCATTTTGTTGAGCAAGGAGTAGCTCTTGTCTATTCCATATTTGGCTTAAGGAACTTTATCTGTGCTCATTTCAATCTCTGGTTTTATGCAGCACCCCAACTCACCTTTCCCCTTAAGCAAGCATAAGTTGGTTTTCTAAATTTGAGACCCTGTTCTGTTCTGTAATTCAGTTCCTGTGTAGCCAAGTTTACATTCCGTGTATTACTGATATCTTATGATGTTTCTTTTTCTGTGTGACTTATTTCAGTTAGAATCATCATACCTGAATCCACTCATTGTGCTGCTAAGGGCCTGATGACACAGATTTCATGGCTGAGTGATATTGCTTTGTAAGTAAATACCACAACTTCTTTATCCATTTTTCACTTTCTGCGATGTTGAACTTGTACTGTAAAAGAGGTTCTCGTAAACAGAGCCGTTCGAAACTTTGGGGTGGCTGTGTCTTTTTGATTTTAAATTCCCTAAGCTATAGGACCATAAGTGGAAGTGCCCTAGGCTCTGTTGCTTTGTTTTTTAGATGTTTCAGGAAACACCATACACTTCTCCCCAGTGGTTGTTGGCAATTTACATCCCGCCCATCAGCATAACAAGGCTCCCAGTTCTCAATGGCCTGTTGCCTTTCTGGATTTTACACTTTTTTCAGATGGCCCTTTTGACCGGGGGAATGTGAGACTTCATTGTAGTGCAGATTTCGTTTGCAAGCTTGCTTGGTTGGCCAAAAAGGGCGTATGCGTTTTTTCCTGAATATATTCAGGAAAAAACGCATACGCCCGTTTTGGCCAAGTGCATCATTGTGGACGTTCTGCCTCTTTTCCTATGCTTTCAATGCAATTCCAGTCTACCTCCTGAAATCGGTTTCCTGCAATTCTGCCCCGCTTTCAAGTCCTCTTGGCAGCCTTACTTCAGTCTATTTTTGGACGATAGCTGTCATTTATAACTCTGCAGGTTTGTGAATTACAGTGCCCCTGAGCTCCTTTCTTCAACTCGCTTTCTTGTGAGCTGGCCGCAACACCGCAGGATGGCTTCAGGCCCTAATCTGGTTCTGGCATGGCATGCTGAGCCTTTGGTTATTTCCTCTTCCTGGTGGGAAATGAGAGTTAAATTTGCCCCTCCAGAAACCTCCAGCTAGCCTCTCATTGGTTCTCGCTATTCCTGTTCATCTTCCGCAGAAATTGCAAACTGGGCCAAACAGGAGGTAAAAGGGACTGACTCTCCAAGTCGGGAGAGTGTTAGTAAAGCGTCTGGAATGTTGCACCCGAGTACCAGGGGAGCAAAACTGAGACATATTTGAACACGTCTCCCGATCACATGCTTGATCATACTCTAGGTTCCACATGCATGTTTTAGCTGAAGGAAGAATACCTTAAACCTGGGTAGTTGAAACCTGTGGAATGGGTACCATGCAATATGACTTCAAAGGGGCTTCATTTGCTCACGAACCTCTCCAATCCTATCACTGCTGCGTTTATGCCCCTGTTCACATGCTTGATTCTCTTTTGGAAACATAGCAATCCATAGGTTTTAAGATACTTACTAGTCAGGTGCATTCTTAGGCGTTTAATATGCGGTGTTGAGTCCATTTCGTTGAGCAAGGAGTAGCTCTTGTCTATTCCATATTTGGCTTAAGGAACTTTATCTGTGCTCATTTCAATCTCTGGTTTTATGCAGCACCCCAACTCACCTTTCCCCTTAAGCAAGCATAAGTTGGTTTTCTAAATTTGAGACCCTGTTCTGTTCTGTAATTCAGTTCCTCTGTAGCCAAGTTTCCATTCCGTGTATTAGTGATATCTTATGATGTTTCTTTTTCTGTGTGACTTATTTCAGTTAGAATCATCATACCTGAATCCACTCATTGTGCTGCTAAGGGCCTGATGACATAGATTTCATTGCTGAGTGATATTGCTTTGTAAGTAAATACCACAACTTCTTTATCCATTTTTCACTTTCTGCAATGTTGAACTTGTACGGTAAACGAGGTTCTTGTAAACAGAGGCGTCCCAAACTTTGGGGTGGCTGTGTCTTTTTGATTTTAATTTCCCTAAGCTATAGGACCATAAGTGGCAGTGCCCTAGGCTCTGTTGCTTTGTTTTTTAGATGTTTCAGGAAACACCATACACTTCTCCCGAGTGTCTGTTGGCAATTTACATCCCGCCCATCAGCATAACAAGGCTCCCAGTTCTCCATGGCCTGTCCTGCCTTTCTGGATTTTACACTTTTTTCAGATGGCCCTTTTGACCGGGGGGAAGTGAGACTTCATTGTAGTGCAGATTTCCTTTGCAAGCTTGCTTGGTTGGCCAAAAAGGGCGTATGCGTTTTTTCCTGAATATATTCAGGAAAAAACGCATACGCCCTTTTTGGCCAAGTGCATCATTGTGGACGTTCTGCCTCTTTTCCTATGCTTTCAATGCAATTCCAGTCTACCTCCTGAAATCGGTTTCCTGCAATTCTGCCCCGCTTTCAAGTCCTCTTGGCAGCCTTACTTCAGTCTATTTTTGGACGATAGCTGTCATTTATAACTCTGCAGGTTTGTGAATTACAGTGCCCCTGAGCTCCTTTCTTCAACTCGCTTTCTTGTGAGCTGGCCGCAACACCGCAGGATGGCTTCAGGCCCTAATCTGGTTCTGGCATGGCATGCTGAGCCTTTGGTTAATTCCTCTTCCTGGTGGGAAATGAGAGTTAAATTTGCCCGTCTAGACACCTCCAGCTAGCCTCTCATTGGTTCTCGCTATTCCTGTTCATGTTCCGCAGAAATTGCAAACTGGGCCAAACAGGAGGTTAAAGGGACTGACTCTCCAAGTGGGGAGAGTGTTAGTAAAGCGTCTGGAATGTTGCACCTGAGTATCAGGGGAGGAAAACTGAGACATATTTGAACACGTCTCCCGATCACATGGTTGATCATACTCTAGGTTCCACATGCATGTTTTAGCTGAAGGAAGAATACCTTAAACCTGGGTAGTTGAAACCCGTGGAATGGGTACCATGCAATATGACTTCAAAGGGTCTTCATTTGCTCAACGAACCTCTCCAATCCTATCACTGCTGCGTTTATGCCCCTATACACATGCTTGATTCTCTTTCGGAGACATAGCAATCCATAGGTTTTAAGATACTTACAAGTCATGTACATTCTTAGGCGTTTAATATGCGGTGTTGAGTCCATTTCGTTGAGCAAGGAGTAGCTCTTGTCTATTCCATATTTGGCTTAAGGAACTTTATCTGTGCTCATTTCAATCTCTGGTTTTATGCAGCACCCCAACTCACCTTTACCCTTAAGCAAGCATAAGTTGTCTTTCTAAATTTGAGACCCTGTTCTGTTCTGTAATTCAGTTCCTGTGTAGCCAAGTTTACATTCCGTGTATTACTGATATCTTATGATGTTTCTTTTTCTGTGTGACTTACTTCAGTTAGAATCATCATACCTGAATCCACTCATTGTGCTGCTAAGGGCCTGATGACATAGATTTCATTGCTGAGTGATATTGCTTTGTAAGTAAATACCACAACTTCTTTATCCATTTTTCACTTTCTGCGATGTTGAACTTGTACTGTAAATGAGGTTCTTGTAAACAGAGGCGTCCCAAACTTTGGGGTGGCTGTGTCTTTTTGATTTTAATTTCCCTAAGCTATAGGACCATAAGTGGAAGTGCCCTAGGCTCTGTTGCTTTGTTTTTTAGATGTTTCAGGAAACACCATACACTTCTCCCAAGTGTCTGTTGGCAATTTACATCCCGCCCATCAGCATAACAAGGCTCCCAGTTCTCAATGGCCTGTTGCCTTTCTGGATTTTACACTTTTTTCAGATGGCCCTTTTGACCGGGGGGAAGTGAGACTTCATTGTAGTGCAGATTTCCTTTGCAAGCTTGCTTGGTTGGCCAAAAAGGGCGTATGCGTTTTTTCCTGAATATATTCAGGAAAAAACGCATACGCCCTTTTTGGCCAAGTGCATCATTGTGGACGTTCTGCCTCTTTTCCTATGCTTTCAATGCAATTCCAGTCTACCTCCTGAAATCGGTTTCCTGCAATTCTGCCCCGCTTTCAAGTCCTCTTGGCAGCCTTACTTCAGTCTATTTTTGGACGATAGCTGTCATTTATAACTCTGCAGGTTTGTGAATTACAGTGCCCCTGAGCTCCTTTCTTCAACTCGCTTTCCTTTGAGCTGGCCGCAACACCGCAGGATGGCTTCAGGCCCTAATCTGGTTCCGGCCCGGCATGCTGAGCCTTTGGTTAATTCCTCTTCCTGGTGGGAAATGAGAGTTAAATTTGCCCGTCCAGACACCTCCAGCTAGCCTCTCATTGGTTCTCGCTATTCCTGTTCATCTTCCGCAGAAATTGCAAACTGGGCCAAACAGGAGGTTAAAGGGACTGACTCTCCAAGTGGGGAGAGTGTTAGTAAAGCGTCTGGAATGTTGCACCCGAGTACCAGGGGAGGAAAACTGAGACATATTTGAACACGTCTCCAGTTCACATGGTTGATCATACCCTGGGTTCCACATGCATGTTTTAGCTGAAGGCAGAATACCTTAAACCTGGAGAGTTGAGACCCGTGGAATGGGTACCATGCAATATGACTTCAAACGGTCTTCATTTGCTCACCGAACCTCTCCAATCCTATCACTGCTGCGTTTATGCCCCTGTACACACGCTTGATTCTCTTTTGGAGACATAGCAATCCATAGGTTTTAAGATACTTACTAGTCAGGTACATTCTTAGGCGTTTAATATGGGGTTTTGAGTCCATTTCGTTGAGCAAGGAGTAGCTCTTGTCTATTCCATATTTGGCTTAAGGAACTTTATCTGTGCTCATTTCAATCTTGGTTTTATGCAGCACCCCAACTCACCTTTACCCTTAAGCAAGCATAAGTTGGTTTTCTAAATTTGAGACCCTGTTCTGTTTTGGAATGCAGTTCCTGTGTAGCCAAGTTTACATTCCGTGTATTAGTGATATCTTATGATGTTTCTTTTTCTGTGTGACTTATTTCATTTAGAATCATCGTACCTGAATCCACTCATTATTCTGCTACGGGCCTGATGACATAGATTTCATTGCTGAGTGATACTGCATTGTACGTAAGTACCACAAGTTCTTTATCCATTTTTCACTTTCTGTGATATTGAACTTGTACGGTAAACGAGGTTCTTGTAAACAGAGGCGTCCCAAACTTTGGGGTGGCTGTGTCTTTTTGATTTTAATTTCCCTAAGCTATAGGACCATAAGTGGAAGTGCCCTAGGCTCTGTTGCTTTGTTTTTTAGATGTTTCAGGAAACACCATACACTTCTCCTGAGTGTCTGTTGGCAATTTACATCCCGCCCATCAGCATAACAAGGCTCCCAGTTCTCCATGGCCTGTCCTGCCTTTCTGGATTTTACACTTTTTTCAGATGTCCCTTTTGACCGGGGAGAGGTGAGACTTCATTGTAGTGCAGATTTCCTTTGCAAGCTTGCTTGGTTGGCCAAAAAGGGCGTATGCGTTTTTTCCTGAATATATTCAGGAAAAAACGCATACGCCCTTTTTGGCCAAGTGCATCATTGTGGACGTTCTGCCTCTTTTCCTATGCTTTCAATGCAATTCCAGTCTACCTCCTGAAATCGGTTTCCTGCAATTCTGCCCCGCTTTCAAGTCCTCTTGGCAGCCTTACTTCAGTCTATTTTTGGACGATAGCTGTCATTTATAACTCTGCAGGTTTGTGAATTACAGTGTCCCTGAGCTCCTTTCTTCAACTCGCTTTCTTGTGACCTGGGCGCAACACCGCAGGATGGCTTCAGGCCCTAATCTGGTTCTGGCATGGCACGCTGAACCTTTGGTTAATTCCTCTTCCTGGTAGGAAATGAGAGTTAAATTTGCCCGTCCAGACACCTCCAGCTAGTCTCCATTGCTTCTCGCTATTCCTGTTCATGTTCCGCAGAAATTGCAAACTGGGCCAAACAGGAGGTTAAAGGGACTGACTCTCCAAGTCGGGAGAGTGTTAGTAAAGCGTCTGGAATGTTGCACCCGAGTACCAGGGTACGAAAACTGAGACATATTTGAACACGTCTCCCGATCACATGGTTTATCATACTCTAGGTTCCACATGCATGTTTTAGCTGAAGGAAGAATACCTTAAACCTGGGTAGTTGAAATCCGTGGAATGGGTACCATGCAATATGACTTCAAAGGGTCTTCATTTGCTCACCGAACCTCTCCAATCCTATCACTGCTGCGTTTATGCCCCTGTACACATCCTTGATTCTCTTTTGGAGACATAGCAATCCATAGGTTTTAAGATACTTACTAGTCAGGTACATTCTTAGGCTTTTAATATGCGGTGTTGAGTCCATTTCGTTGAGCAAGGAGTAGCTCTTGTCTATTCCATATTTGACTTAAGGAACTTTATCTGTGCTCATTTCAATCTCTGGTTTTATGCAGCACCCCAACTCACCTTTCCCCTTAAGCAAGCATAAGTTGGTTTTCTAAATTTGAGACCCTGTTCTGTTCTGTAATTCAGTTCCTGTGTAGCCAAGTTTCCATTCCGTGTATTACTGATATCTTATGATGTTTCTTTTTCTGTGTGACTTATTTCAGTTAGAATCATCATACCTGAATCCACTCATTGTGCTGCTAAGGGCCTGATGACATAGATTTCATTGCTGAGTGATATTGCTTTGTAAGTAAATACCACAACTTCTTTATCCATTTTTCACTTTCTGCGATGCTGAACTTGTACTGTAAACGAGGTTCTTGTAAACAGAGCCGTTCCAAACTTTGGGGTGGCTGTGTCTTTTTGATTTTAATTTCCCTAAGCTATAGGACCATAAGTGGAAGTGCCCTAGGTTCTGTTGCTTTGTTTTTTAGATGTTTCAGGAAACACCATACACTTCTCCCGAGTGTCTGTTGGCAATTTACATCCCGCCCATCAGCATAACAAGGCTCCCAGTTCTCCATGGCCTGTCCTGCCTTTCTGGATTTTACACTTTTTTCAGATGGCCCTTTTGACCGGGGGGAAGTGAGACTTCATTGTAGTGCAGATTTCCTTTGCAAGCTTGCTTGGTTGGCCAAAAAGGGCGTATGCGTTTTTTCCTGAATATATTCAGGAAAAAACGCATACGCCCTTTTTGGCCAAGTGCATCATTGTGGACGTTCTGCCTCTTTTCCTATGCTTTCAATGCAATTCCAGTCTACCTCCTGAAATCGGTTTCCTGCAATTCTGCCCCGCTTTCAAGTCCTCTTGGCAGCCTTACTTCAGTCTATTTTTGGACGATAGCTGTCATTTATAACTCTGCAGGTTTGTGAATTACAGTGCCCCTGAGCTCCTTTCTTCAACTCGCTTTCTTGTGACCTGGCCGCAACACCGCAGGATGGCTTCAGGCCCTAATCTGGTTCTGGCATGGCACGCTGAACCTTTGGTTAATTCCTCTTCCTGGTAGGAAATGAGAGTTAAATTTGCCCGTCCAGACACCTCCAGCTAGTCTCCATTGCTTCTCGCTATTCCTGTTCATCTTCCGCAGAAATTGCAAACGGGGCCAAACAGGAGGTTAAAGGCGCTGACTCTCCAAGTGGGGAGAGTGTTAGTAAAGCGTCTGGAATGTTGCACCCGAGTACCAGGGCAGGAAAACTGAGACATATTTGAACACGTCTCCCGTTCACATGGTTGATCATACTCTGGGTTCCACATGCATGTTTTAGCTGAAGGAAGAATACCTTAAACCTGGAGAGTTGAGACCCGTGTAATGGGTACCATGCAATATGACTTCAAAGGGTCTTCATTTGCTCACGAACCTCTCCAATCCTATCACTGCTGCGTTTATGCCCCTGTACACATGCTTGATTCTCTTTTGGAGACATAGCAATCCATAGGTTTTACGATACTTACTTGTCAGGTACATTCTTAGGCGTTTAATATGTGGTGTTGAGTCCATTTCGTTGAGCAAGGAGTAGCTCTTGTCTATTCCATATTTGGCTTAAGGAACTTTATCTGTGCTCATTTCAATCTCTGGTTTTCTGCAGCACCCCAACTCACCTTTACCCTTAAGCAAGCATAAGTTGGTTTTCTAAATTTGAGACCCTGTTCTGTTCTGTAATTCAGTTCCTGTGTAGCCAAGTTTACATTCCGTGTATTACTGATATCTTATGATGTTTCTTTTTCTGTGTGACTTATTTCAGTTAGAATCATCATACCTGAATCCACTCATTGTGCTGCTAAGGGCCTGATGACACAGATTTCATTGCTGAGTGATATTGCTTTGTAAGTAAATACCACAACTTCTTTATCCATTTTTCACTTTCTGCGATGTTGAACTTGTACTGTAAACGAGGTTCTTGTAAACAGAGCCGTTCCAAACTTTGGGGTGGCTGTGTCTTTTTGATTTTAATTTCCCTAAGCTATAGGACCATAAGTGGAAGTGCCCTCGGTTCTGTTGCTTTGTTTTTTAGATGTTTCAGGAAACACCATACACTTCTCCCGAGTGTCTGTTGGCAATTTACATCCCGCCCATCAGCATAACAAGGCTCCCAGTTCTCCATGGCCTGTCCTGCCTTTCTGGATTTTACACTTTTTGCAGATGGCCCTTTTGACCGGGGGGAAGTGAGACTTCATTGTAGTGCAGATTTCCTTTGCAAGCTTGCTTGGTTGGCCAAAAAGGGCGTATGCGTTTTTTCCTGAATATATTCAGGAAAAAACGCATACGCCCTTTTTGGCCAAGTGCATCATTGTGGACGTTCTGCCTCTTTTCCTATGCTTTCAATGCAATTCCAGTCTACCTCCTGAAATCGGTTTCCTGCAATTCTGCCCCGCTTTCAAGTCCTCTTGGCAGCCTTACTTCAGTATATTTTTGGACGATAGCTGTCATTTATAACTCTGCAGGTTTGTGAATTACAGTGCCCCTGAGCGCCTTTCTTCAACTCGCTTTCTTGTGAGCTGGCCGCAACACCGCAGGATGGCTTCAGGCCCTAATCTGGTTCCGGCACGGCACGCTGAGCCTTTGGTTAATTCCTCTTCCTGGTGGGAAATGAGAGTTAAATTTGCCCGTCCAGACACCTCCAGCTAGCCTCTAATTTGTTCTCGCTATTCCTGTTCATCTTCCGCAGAAATTGCAAACTGGGCCAAACAGGAGGTTAAAGGGACTGACTCTCCAATTCGGGAGAGTGTTAGTAAAGCGTCTGGAATGTTGCACCCGAGTACCAGGGTACGAAAACTGAGACATATTTGAACACGTCTCCCGATCACATGGTTGATAATACTCTAGGTTCCACATGCATGTTTTAGCTGAAGGGAGAATACCTTAAACCTGGGTAGTTGAAACCCGTGGAATGGGTACCATGCAATATGACTTCAAAGGGTCTTCATTTGCTCACCGAACCTCTCCAATCCTATCACTGCTGCGTTTATGCCCCTGTACACATGCTTGATTCTCTTTCGGAGACATAGCAATCCATAGGTTTTAAGATACTTACTAGTCAGGTACATTCTTAGGCGTTTAATCTGCGGTGTTGAGTCCATTTCGTTGAGGAAGGAGTAGCTCTTGTCTATTCCATATTTGGCTTAAGGAACTTTATCTGTGCTCATTTCAGTCTCTGGTTTTATGCAGCACCCCAACTCACCTTTACCCTTAAGCAAGCATAAGTTGGTTTTCTAAATTTGAGACCCTGTTCTGTTCTGTAATTCAGTTCCTGTGTAGCCAAGTTTCCATTCCGTGTATTACTGATATCTTATGATGTTTCTTTTTCTGTGTGACTTATTTCAGTTAGAATCATCATACCTGAATCCACTCATTGTGCTGCTAAGGGCCTGATGACACAGATTTCATTGCTCAGTGATATTGCTTTGTAAGTAAATACCACAACTTCTTTATCCATTTTTCACTTTCTGCGATGTTGAACTTATACTGTAAACGAGGTTCTTGTAAACAGAGGCGTCCCAAACTTTGGGGTGGCTGTGTCTTTTTGATTTTAATTTCCCTAAGCTATAGGACCATAAGTGGAAGTGCCCTAGGCTCTGTTGCTTTGTTTTTTAGATGTTTCAGGAAACACCATACACTTCTCCCGAGTGTCTGTTGGCAATTTACATCCCGCCCATCAGCATAACAAGGCTCCCAGTTCTCCATGGCCTGTCCTGCCTTTCTGGATTTTACACTTTTTTCAGATGGCCCTTTTGACCACGGGGAAGTGAGACTTCATTGTAGTGCAGATTTCCTTTGCAAGTTTGCTTGGTTGGCCAAAAAGGGCGTATGCGTTTTGTCCTGAATATATTCAGGAAAAAACGCATACACCCTTTTTGGCCAAGTGCATCATTGTGGACGTTCTGCCTCTTTTCCTATGCTTTCAATGCAATTCCAGTCTACCTCCTGAAATCGGTTTCCTGCAATTCTGCCCCGCTTTCAAGTCCTCTTGGCAGCCTTACTTCAGTCTATTTTTGGACGATAGCTGTCATTTATAACTCTGCAGGTTTGTGAATTACAGTGCCCCTGAGCTCCTTTCTTCAACTCGTTTTCTTGTGAGCTGGCCGCAACACCGCAGGATGGCTTCAGGCCCTAATCTGGTTCCGGCACGGCACGCTGAGCCTTTGGTTAATTCCTCTTCCTGGTGGGAAATGAGAGTTAAATTTCCCGTCCAGACACCTCCAGCTAGTCTCTCATTGGTTCTCGCTATTCCTGTTCATCTTCCGCAGAAATTGCAAACTGGGCCAAACAGGAGGTTAAAGGGACTGACTCTCCAAGTCGGGAGAGTGTTAGTAAAGCGTCTGGAATGTTGCACCCGAGTACCAGGGTACGAAAACTGAGACATATTTGAACACGTCTCCCGATCACATGGTTGATCATACTCTAGGTTCCACATGCATGTTTTAGCTGAAGGAAGAATACCTTAAACCTGGGTAGTTGAAACCCGTGGAATGGATACCATGCAATATGACTTCAAAGGGTCTTCATTTGCTCACCGAACCTCTCCAATCCTACCACTGCTGCGTTTATGCCCCTGTACACACGCTTGATTCTCTTTTGGAGACATAGCAATCCATAGGTTTTAAGATACTTACTAGTCAGGTACATTCTTAGGCGTTTAATATGGGGTGTTGAGTCCATTTCGTTGAGCAAGGAGTATCTCTTGTCTATTCCATATTTGGCTTAAGGAACTTTATCTGTGCTCATTTCGATCTCTGGTTTTATGCAGCACCCCAACTCACCTTTCCCCTTAAGCAAGCATAAGTTGGTTTTCTAAATTTGAGACCCTGTTCTGTTCTGTAATTCAGTTCCTGTGTAGCCAAGTTTACATTCCGTGTATTACTGATATCTTATGATATTTCTTTTTCTGTGTGACTTATTTAGTTAGAATCATCATACCTGAATCCACTCATTGTGCTTCTAAGGGCCTGATGACATAGATTTCATTGCTGAGTGATATTGCTTTGTAAGTAAATACCACAACTTCTTTATCCATTTTTCACATTCTGTGATGTTGAACTTGTACTGTAAACGAGGTTCTTGTAAACAGAGCTGTTCCAAACTTTGGGGTGGCTGTGTCTTTTATATTTTAATTTCTCTAAGCTATAGGACCATAAGTGGAAGTGCCCTAGGCTCTGTTGCTTTGTTTTTTAGATGTTTCAGGAAACACCATACACTTCTCCCGAGTGTCTGTTGGCAATTTACATCCCGCCCATCAGCATAACAAGGCTCCCAGTTCTCCATGGCCTGTCCTGCCTTTCTGGATTTTACACTTTTTTCAGATGGCCCTTTTGACTGGGGGGAAGTGAGACTTCATTGTAGTGCAGATTTCCTTTGCAAGCTTGCTTGGTTGGCCAAAAAGGGCGTATGCGTTTTTTCCTGAATATATTCAGGAAAAAACGCATACGCCCTTTTTGGCCAAGTGCATCATTGTGGACGTTCTGCCTCTTTTCCTATGCTTTCAATGCAATTCCAGTCTACCTCCTGAAATCGGTTTCCTGCAATTCTGCCCCGCTTTCAAGTCCTCTTGGCAGCCTTACTTCAGTCTATTTTTGGACGATAGCTGTCATTTATAACTCTGCAGGTTTGTGAATTACAGTGCCCCTGAGCTCCTTTCTTCAACTCATTTTCTTTTGAGCTGGCCGCAACACCGCAGGATGGCTTCAGGCCCTAATCTGGTTCCGGCACGGCATGCTGAGCCTTTGGTTATTTCCTCTTCCTGGTGGGAAATGAGAGTTAAATTTGCCCGTCCACACACCTCCAGCTAGTCTCTCATTGATTCTCCCTATTCCTGTTCATCTTACGCAGTAATTGCAAACTGAGCCAAACAGGAGGTTAAAGGCGCTGACTCTCCAAGTGGGGAGAGTGTTAGTAAAGCGTCTGGAATGTTGCACCCGAGTACCAGGGGAGGAAAACTGAGACATATTTGAACTCGTCTCCCGTTCACACGTTTGATCATACTCTGGGTTCCACATGCACGTTTTAGCTGAAGGAAGAATACCTTCAACCTGGAGAGTTGAGACCCGTGTAATGGGTACCATGCAGTATGACTTCAAAGGGTCTTCATTTGCTCACCGAACCTCTCCAATCCTATCACTGCTGCGTTTATGCCCCTGTACACACGCTTGATTCTCTTTTGGAGACATAGCAATCCATAGGTTTTAAGATAATTACTAGTCAGGTACATTCTTAGGCGTTTAATACGGGGTGTTGAGTCCATTTCGTTGAGCAAGGAGTAGCTCTTGTCTATTCCATATTTGGCTTAAGGAACTTTATCTGTGCTCATTTCAATCTCTGGTTTTATGCAGCACCCCAACTCACCTTTCCCCTTAAGCAAGCATAAGGTGGTTTTCTAAATTTGAGACCCTGTTCTGTTTTGGAATTCAGTTACTGTGTAGCCAAGTTTACATTCCGTGTATTACTGATATCTTATGATGTTTCTTTTTCTGTGTGACTTATTTCAGTTAGAATCATCGTACCTGAATCCAATCATTATGCTGCTACGGGCCTGATGACATAGATTTCATTGCTGAGTGATACTGCATTGTACGTAAGTACCACAAGTTCTTTATCCATTTTTCACTTTCTGTGATATTGAACTTGTTCGGTAAACGAGGTTCTTGTAAACAGAGGCGTCCCAAACTTTGGGGTGGCTGTGTCTTTTTGATTTTAATTTCCCTAAGCTATAGGGCCATAAGTGGAAGTGTCCTAGGCTCTGTTTTTTTGTTTTTTAGATGTTTCAGGAAACACCATACACTTCTCCCGAATGTCTGTTGGCAATTTACATCCCGCCCATCAGCATAACAAGGCTCCCAGTTCTCCATGGCCTGTCCTGCCTTTCTGGATTTTACACTTTTTTCAGATGGCCCTTTTGACCGGGGAGAAGTGAGACTTCATTGTAGTGCAGATTTCCTTTGCAAGCTTGCTTGGTTGGCCAAAAAGGGCGTATGCGTTTTTTCCTGATTATATTCAAGAAAAAACGCATATGCCCTTTTTGGCCAAGTGCATCATTGTGGACGTTCTGCCTCTTTTCCTATGCTTTCAATGCAATTCCAGTCTACCTCCTGAAATCGGTTTCCTGCAATTCTGCCCCGCTTTCAAGTCCTCTTGGCAGCCTTACTTCAGTATATTTTTGGACGATAGCTGTCATTTATAACTCTGCAGGTTTGTGAATTACAGTGCCCCTGAGCTCCTTTCTTCAACTCGCTTTCTTGTGAGCTGGCCGAAACAGCGCAGGATGGCTTCAGGCCCTAATCTGGTTCCGGCCCGGCACGCTGAGCCTTTGGTTAATTCCTCTTCCTGGTGGGAAATGAGAGTTAAATTTGCCCGTCCAGACACCTCCAGCTAGCCTCTCATTGGTTCTCGCTATTCCTGTTCATCTTCCGCATAAATTGCAAACTGTGTCAAACAGGAGGTTAAAGGCACTGACTCTCCAAGTAGGGAGAGTGTTAGTAAAGCATCTGGAATGTTGCACCCGAGTACCAGGGGAGGAAAACTGAGACATATTTGAACACGTCTCCCATTCACACCGTTGATCATACTCTGGGTTCCACATGCATGTTTTAGCTGAAGGAAGAATACCTTAAACCTGGAGAGTTGAGACCCGTGTAATGGGTACCATGAAATATGTCTTCAAAGGGTCTTCATTTGCTCAGCGAACCTCTCCAATACTATCACTACTGCGTTTATGCCCCTGTACACATCCTTGATTCTCTTTCGGAGACATAGCAATCCATAGGTTTTAAGATACTTACTAGTCAGGTACATTCTTAGGCGTTTAATATGCGGTGTTGAGTCCATTTCGTTGAGCAAGGAGTAGCTCTTGTCTATTCCATATTTGGCTTAAGGAACTTTATCTGTGCTCATTTCAATCTCTGGTTTTATGCAGCACCCCAACTCACCTTTACCCTTAAGCAAGCATAAGTTGTTTTTCTAAATTTGAAACCCTGTTCTGTTCTGTAATTCAGTTCCTGTGTAGCCAAGTTTACATTCCGTGTATTACTGATATCTTATGATGTTTCTTTTTCTGTGTGACTTATTTCAGTTAGAATCATCATACCTGAATCCACTCATTGTGCTGCTAAGGGCCTGATGACACAGAGATCATTGCTGAGTGATATTGCTTTGTAAGTAAATACCACAACTTCTTTATCCATTTTTCACTTTCTGCGATGTTGAACTTGTACTGTAAACGAGGTTCTTGTAAACAGAGCCTTTCGAAATTTTGGGGTGGCTGTGTCTTTTTGATTTTAATTTCCCTAAGCTATAGGACCATAAGTGGCAGTGCCCTAGGCTCTGTTGCTTTGTTTTTTAGATGTTTCAGGAAACACCATACACTTCTCCCGAGTGTCTGTTGGCAATTTACATCCCGCCCATCAGCATAACAAGGCTCCCAGTTCTCCATGGCCTGTCCTGCCTTTCTGGATTTTACACTTTTTTCAGATGGCCCTTTTGACCGGGGGGAAGTGAGACTTCATTGTAGTGCAGATTTCCTTTGCAAGCTTGCTTGGTTGGCCAAAAAGGGCGTATGCGTTTTTTCCTGAATATATTCAGGAAAAAACGCATACGCCCTTTTTGGCCAAGTGCATCATTGTGGACGTTCTGCCTCTTTTCCTATGCTTTCAATGCAATTCCAGTCTACCTCCTGAAATCGGTTTCCTGCAATTCTGCCCCGCTTTCAAGTCCTCTTGGCAGCCTTACTTCAGTATATTTTTGGACGATAGCTGTCATTTATAACTCTGCAGGTTTGTGAATTACAGTGCCCCTGAGCTCCTTTCTTCAACTCGCTTTCTTTTGAGCTGGCCGCAACACCGCAGGATGGCTTCAGGCCCTAATCTGGTTCCGGCACGGCACGCTGAGCCTTTGGTTAATTCCTCTTCCTGGTGGGAAATGAGAGTTAAATTTGCCCGTCCAGACACCTCCAGCTAGCCTCTAATTGGTTCTCGCTATTCCTGTTCATCTTCCGCAGAAATTGCAAACTGGGCCAAACAGGAGGTTAAAGGGACTGACTCTCCAAGTGGGGAGAGTGTTAGTAAAGCGTCTGGAATGTTGCACCCGAGTACCAGGGTACGAAAACTGAGACATATTTGAACACGTCTCCCGATCACATGGTTGATCATACTCTAGGTTCCACATGCATGTTTTAGCTGAAGGAAGAATACCTTAAACCTGGGTAGTTGAAAGCCGTGGAATGGGTACCATGCAATATGACTTCAAAGGGTCTTCATTTGCTCACCGAACCTCTCCAATCCTATCACTGCTGCGTTTATGCCCCTGTACACATGCTTGATTCTCTTTCGGAGACATAGCAATCCATAGGTTTTAAGATACTTACTAGTCAGGTACATTCTTAGGCGTTTAATATGCGGTGTTGAGTCCATTTCGTTGAGCAAGGAGTAGCTCTTGTCTATTCCATATTTGGCTTAAGGAACTTTATCTGTGCTCATTTCAATCTCTGGTTTTATGCAGCACCCCAACTCACCTTTACCCTTAAGCAAGCATAAGTTGGTTTTCTAAATTTGAGACCCTGTTCTGTTCTGTAATTCAGTTCCTGTGTAGCCAAGTTTACATTCCGTGTATTACTGATATCTTATGATGTTTCTTTTTCTGTGTGACTTATTTCAGTTAGAATCATCATACCTGAATCCACTCATTGTGCTGCTAAGGGCCTGATGACACAGATTTCATTGCTGAGTGATATTGCTTTGTAAGTAAATACCACAACTTCTTTATCCATTTTTCACTTTCTGCGATGTTGAACTTGTACTGTAAACGAGGTTCTTGTAAACAGAGGCGTCCCAAACTTTGGGGTGGCTGTGTCTTTTTGATTTTAATTTCCCTAAGCTATAGGACCATAAGTGGAAGTGCCTTAGGCTCTGTTGCTTTGTTTTTTAGATGTTTCAGGAAACACCATACACTTCTCCCGAGTGTCTGTTGGCAATTTACATCCCGACCATCAGCATAACAAGGCTCCCAGTTCTCCATGGCCTGTCCTGCCTTTCTGGATTTTACACTTTTTTCAGATGGCCCTTTTGACCGGGGGGAAGTGAGACTTCATTGTAGTGCAGATTTCCTTTGCAAGCTTGCTTGGTTGGCCAAAAAGGGCGTATGCGTTTTTTCCTGAATATATTCAGGAAAAAACGCATACGCCCTTTTTGGCCAAGTGCATCATTGTGGACGTTCTGCCTCTTTTCCTATGCTTTCAATGCAATTCCAGTCTACCTCCTGAAATCGGTTTCCTGCAATTCTGCCCCGCTTTCAAGTCCTCTTGGCAGCCTTACTTCAGTCTATTTTTGGACGATAGCTGTCATTTATAACTCTGCAGGTTTGTGAATTACAGTGCCCCTGAGCTCCTTTCTTCAACTCGTTTTCTTGTGAGCTGGCCGCAACACCGCAGGATGGCTTCAGGCCCTAATCTGGTTCCGGCACGGCATGCTGAGCCTTTGGTTAATTCCTCTTCCTGGTGGGAAATGAGAGTTAAATTTCCCGTCCAGACACCTCCAGCTAGTCTCTCATTGGTTCTCGCTATTCCTGTTCATCTTCCGCAGAAATTGCAAACTGGGCCAAACAGGAGGTTAAAGGGACGGACTCTCCAAGTCGGGAGAGTGTTAGTAAAGCGTCTGGAATGTTGCACCCGAGTACCAGGGTACGAAAACTGAGACATATTTGAACACGTCTCCCGATCACATGGTTGATCATACTCTAGGTTCCACATGCATGTTTTAGCTGAAGGAAGAATACCTTAAACCTGGGTAGTTGAAACCCGTGGAATGGGTACCATGCAATATGACTTCAAAGGGTCTTCATTTGCTCACCGAACCTCTCCAATCCTACCACTGCTGCGTTTATGCCCCTGTACACATGCTTGATTCTCTTTCGGAGACATAGCAATCCATAGGTTTTAAGATACTTACTAGTCAGGTACATTCTTAGGCGTTTAATATGGGGTGTTGAGTCCATTTCGTTGAGCAAGGAGTATCTCTTGTCTATTCCATATTTGGCTTAAGGAACTTTATCTGTGCTCATTTCAGTCTCTGGTTTTATGCAGCACCCCAACTCACCTTTCCCCTTAAGCAAGCATAAGTTGGTTTTCTAAATTTGAGACCCTGTTCTGTTCTGTAATTCAGTTCCTGTGTAGCCAAGTTTACATTCCGTGTATTACTGATATCTTATGATGTTTCTTTTTCTGTGTGACTTATTTCAGTTAGAATCATCATACCTGAACCCACTCATTGTGATGCTAGGGGCCTGATGACATAGATTTCATTGCTGAGTGATACTGCATTGTACGTAATTACCACAAGTTCTTTATCCATTTTTCACTTTCTGCGATATTGAAGTTGTACGGTAAAAGAGGTTCTTGTAAATGGAGGCGTTCCAAACTTTGGGGTGGCTGTGTCTTTTTGATTTTAATTTCCCTAAGCTATAGGACCATAAGTGGCAGTGCCCTAGGCTCTGTTGCTTTGTTTTTTAGATGTTTCAGGAAACACCATACACTTCTCCCGAGTGTCTGTTGGCAATTTACATCCCGCCCATCAGCATAAGAAGGCTCCCAGTTCTCCATGGCCTGTCCTGCCTTTCTGGATTTTACACTTTTTTCAGATGGCCCTTTTGACCGGGGGGAAGTGAGACTTCATTGTAGTGCAGATTTCCTTTGCAAGCTTGCTTGGTTGGCCAAAAAGGACATATGCGTTTTTTCCTGAATATATTCAGGAAAAGACGCATACTCCCTTTTTGGCCAAGTGCATCATTGTGGACGTTCTGCCTCTTTTCCTATGCTTTCAATGCAATTCCAGTCTACCTCCTGAAATCGGTTTCCTGCAATTCTGCCCCGCTTTCAAGTCCTCTTGGCAGCCTTACTTCAGTATATTTTTGGACGATAGCTGTCATTTATAACTCTGCAGGTTTGTGAATTACAGTGCCCCTGAGCTCCTTTCTTCAACTCGCTTTCTTTTGAGCTGGCCGCAACACCGCAGGATGGCTTCAGGCCCTAATCTGGTTCCGGCACGGCACGCTGAGCCTTTGGTTAATTCCTCTTCCTGGTGGGAAATGAGAGTTAAATTTGCCCGTCCAGACACCTCCAGCTAGCCTCTAATTGGTTCTCGCTATTCCTGTTCATCTTCCGCAGAAATTGCAAACTGGGCCAAACAGGAGGTTAAAGGGACTGACTCTCCAAGTGGGGACAGTGTTAGTAAAGCGTCTGGAATGTTGCACCCGAGTACCAGGGTACGAAAACTGAGACATATTTGAACACGTCTCCCGATCACATGGTTGATCATACTCTAGGTTCCACATGCATGTTTTAGCTGAAGGAAGAATACCTTAAACCTGGGTAGTTGAAACCCGTGGAATGGGTACCATGCAATATGACTTCAAAGGGTCTTCATTTGCTCACCGAACCTCTCCAATCCTACCACTGCTGCGTTTATGCCCCTGTACACATGCTTGATTCTCTTTCGGAGACATAGCAATCCATAGGTTTTAAGATACTTACTAGTCAGGTACATTCTTAGGCGTTTAATATGGGGTGTTGAGTCCATTTCGTTGAGCAAGGAGTATCTCTTGTCCATTCCATATTTGGCTTAAGGAACTTTATCTGTGCTCATTTTGATCTCTGGTTTTATGCAGCACCCCAACTCACCTTTCCCCTTAAGCAAGCATAAGTTGGTTTTCTAAATTTGAGACCCTGTTCTGTTCTGTAATTCAGTTCCTGTGTAGCCAAGTTTACATTCCGTGTATTACTGATATCTTATGATGTTTCTTTTTCTCTGTGACTTATTTCAGTTAGAATCATGATACCTGAACCCACTCATTGTGATGCTAAGGGCCTGATGACATAGATTTCATTGCTGAGTGATACTGCATTGTAAGTAAGTACCACAAGTTCTTTATCCATTTTTCACTTTCTGTGATATTGAAGTTGTACGGTAAAAGAGGTTCTTGTAAACGGAGGCGTTCCAAACTTTGGGGTGGCTGTGTCTTTTTGATTTTAATTTCCCTAAGCTATAGGACCATAAGTGGAAGTGCCCTAGGCTCTGTTGCTTTGTTTTTTAGATGTTTCAAGAAACACCATACACTTCTCCCGAGTGTCTGTTGGCAATTTACATCCCGCCATTCAGCATAACAAGGCTCCCAGTTCTCCATGGCCTGTCTTGCCTTTCTGGATTTTACACTTTTTTCAGATGGCCCTTTTGACCGCGGGGAAGTGAGACTTCATTGTAGTGCAGATTTCCTTTGCAAGTTTGCTTGGTTGGCTATAAAGGGCGTATGCGTTTTGTCCTGAATATATTCAGGAAAAAACACATACACACTTTTTGGCCAAGTGCATCATTGTGGACGTTCTGCCTCTTTTCCTATGCTTTCAATGCAATTCCAGTCTACCTCCTGAAATTGGTTTCCTGCAATTCTGCCCCGCTTTCAAGTCCTCTTGGCAGCCTTACTTCAGTCTATTTTTGGACGATAGCTGTCATTTATAACTCTGCAGGTTTGTGAATTACAGTGCCCCTGAGCTCCTTTCTTCAACTCGTTTTCTTGTGAGCTGGCCGCAACACCGCAGGATGGCTTCAGGCCCTAATCTGGTTCCGGCACGGCATGCTGAGCCTTTGGTTAATTCCTCTTCCTGGTGGGAAATGAGAGTTAAATTTCCCGTCCAGACACCTCCAGCTAGTCTCTCATTGGTTCTCGCTATTCCTGTTCATCTTCCGCAGAAATTGCAAACTGGGCCAAACAGGAGGTTAAAGGGACGGACTCTCCAAGTCGGGAGAGTGTTAGTAAAGCGTCTGGAATGTTGCACCCGAGTACCAGGGTACGAAAACTGAGACATATTTGAACACGTCTCCCGATCACATGGTTGATCATACTCTAGGTTCCACATGCATGTTTTAGCTGAAGGAAGAATACCTTAAACCTGGGTAGTTGAAACCCGTGGAATGGGTACCATGCAATATGACTTCAAAGGGTCTTCATTTGCTCACCGAACCTCTCCAATCCTACCACTGCTGCGTTTATGCCCCTGTACACATGCTTGATTCTCTTTCGGAGACATAGCAATCCATAGGTTTTAAGATACTTACTAGTCAGGTACATTCTTAGGCGTTTAATATGGGGTGTTGAGTCCATTTCGTTGAGCAAGGAGTATCTCTTGTCTATTTCATATTTGGCTTAAGGAACTTTATCTGTGCTCATTTCGATCTCTGGTTTTATGCAGCACCCCAACTCACCTTTCCCCTTAAGCAAGCATAAGTTGGTTTTCTAAATTTGAGACCCTGTTCTGTTCTGTAATTCAGTTCCTGTGTAGCCAAGTTTACATTCCGTGTATTACTGATATCTTATGATGTTTCTTTTTCTGTGTGACTTATTTCAGTTAGAATCATCATACCTGAACCCACTCATTGTGATGCTAGGGGCCTGATGACATAGATTTCATTGCTGAGTGATACTGCATTGTACGTAATTACCACAAGTTCTTTATCCATTTTTCACTTTCTGCGATATTGAAGTTGTACGGTAAAAGAGGTTCTTGTAAATGGAGGCGTTCCAAACTTTGGGGTGGCTGTGTCTTTTTGATTTTAATTTCCCTAAGCTATAGGACCATAAGTGGCAGTGCCCTAGGCTCTGTTGCTTTGTTTTTTAGATGTTTCAGGAAACACCATACACTTCTCCCGAGTGTCTGTTGGCAATTTACATCCCGCCCATCAGCATAAGAAGGCTCCCAGTTCTCCATGGCCTGTCCTGCCTTTCTGGATTTTACACTTTTTTCAGATGGCCCTTTTGACCGGGGGGAAGTGAGACTTCATTGTAGTGCAGATTTCCTTTGCAAGTTTGCTTGGTTGGCCAAAAAGGACATATGCGTTTTTTCCTGAATATATTCAGGAAAAGACGCATACTCCCTTTTTGGCCAAGTGCATCATTGTGGACGTTCTGCCTCTTTTCCTATGCTTTCAATGCAATTCCAGTCTACCTCCTGAAATCGGTTTCCTGCAATTCTGCCCCGCTTTCAAGTCCTCTTGGCAGCCTTACTTCAGTATATTTTTGGACGATAGCTGTCATTTATAACTCTGCAGGTTTGTGAATTACAGTGCCCCTGAGCTCCTTTCTTCAACTCGCTTTCTTTTGAGCTGGCCGCAACACCGCAGGATGGCTTCAGGCCCTAATCTGGTTCCGGCACGGCACGCTGAGCCTTTGGTTAATTCCTCTTCCTGGTGGGAAATGAGAGTTAAATTTGCCCGTCCAGACACCTCCAGCTAGCCTCTAATTGGTTCTCGCTATTCCTGTTCATCTTCCGCAGAAATTGCAAACTGGGCCAAACAGGAGGTTAAAGGGACTGACTCTCCAAGTGGGGACAGTGTTAGTAAAGCGTCTGGAATGTTGCACCCGAGTACCAGGGTACGAAAACTGAGACATATTTGAACACGTCTCCCGATCACATGGTTGATCATACTCTAGGTTCCACATGCATGTTTTAGCTGAAGGAAGAATACCTAAAACCTGGGTAGTTGAAACCCGTGGAATGGGTACCATGCAATATGACTTCAAAGGGTCTTCATTTGCTCACCGAACCTCTCCAATCCTACCACTGCTGCGTTTATGCCCCTGTAAACATGCTTGATTCTCTTTTGGAGACATAGCAATCCATAGGTTTTAAGATACTTACTAGTCAGGTACATTCTTAGGCGTTTAATATGGGGTGTTGAGTCCATTTCGTTGAGCAAGGAGTATCTCTTGTCTATTCCATATTTGGCTTAAGGAAATTTATCTGTGCTCATTTCGATCTCTGGTTTTATGCAGCACCCCAACTCACCTTTCCCCTTAAGCAAGCATAAGTTGGTTTTCTAAATTTGAGACCCTGTTCTGTTCTGTAATTCAGTTCCTGTGTAGCCAAGTTTACATTCCGTGTATTACTGATATCTTATGATGTTTCTTTTTCTGTGTGACTTATTTCAGTTAGAATCATCATACCTGAACCCACTCATTGTGATGCTAGGGGCCTGATGACATAGATTTCATTGCTGAGTGATACTGCATTGTACGTAAGTACCACAAGTTCTTTATCCATTTTTCACTTTCTGTGATATTGAAGTTGTACGGTAAAAGAGGTTCTTGTAAATGGAGGCGTTCCAAACTTTGGGGTGGCTGTGTCTTTTTGATTTTAATTTCCCTAAGCTATAGGACCATAAGTGGAAGTGCCCTAGGCTCTGTTGCTTTGTTTTTTAGATGTTTCAGGAAACACCATACACTTCTCCCGAGTGTCTGTTGGCAATTTACATCCCGCCCATCAGCATAACAAGGCTCCCAGTTCTCCATGGCCTGTCCTGCCTTTCTGGATTTTACACTTTTTTCAGATGGCCCTTTTGACCGGGGGGAAGTGAGACTTCATTGTAGTGCAGATTTCCTTTGCAAGCTTGCTTGGTTGGCCAAAAAGGGCATATGCGTTTTTTCCTGAATATATTCAGGAAAAGACGCATACGCCCTTTTTGGCCAAGTGCATCATTGTGGACGTTCTGCCTCTTTTCCTATGCTTTCAATGCAATTCCAGTCTACCTCCTGAAATCGGTTTCCTGCAATTCTGCCCCGCTTTCAAGTCCTCTTGGCAGCCTTACTTCAGTATATTTTTGGACGATAGCTGTCATTTATAACTCTGCAGGTTTGTGAATTACAGTGCCCCTGAGCTCCTTTCTTCAACTCGCTTTCTTGTGACCTGGCCGCAACACCGCAGGATGGCTTCAGGCCCTAATCTGGTTCCGGCACGGCACGCTGAGCCTTTGGTTAATTCCTCTTCCTGGTGGGAAATGAGAGTTAAATTTGCCCGTCCAGACACCTCCAGCTAGCCTCTAATTGGTTCTCGCTATTCCTGTTCATCTTCCGCAGAAATTGCAAACTGGGCCAAACAGGAGGTTAAAGGGACTGACTCTCCAAGTGGGGAGAGTGTTAGTAAAGCGTCTGGAATGTTGCACCCGAGTACCAGGGTACGAAAACTGAGACATATTTGAACACGTCTCCCGATCACATGGTTGATCATACTCTAGGTTCCACATGCATGTTTTACCTGAAGGAAGAATACCTTAAACCTGGGTAGTTGAAACCCGTGGAATGGGTACCATGCAATATGACTTCAAAGGGTCTTCATTTGCTCACCGAACCTCTCCAATCCTATCACTGCTGCGTTTATGCCCCTGTACACATGCTTGATTCTCTTTCGGAGACATAGCAATCCATAGGTTTTAAGATACTTACTAGTCAGGTACATTCTTAGGCGTTTAATATGCGGTGTTGAGTCCATTTCGTTGAGCAAGGAGTAGCTCTTGTCTATTCCATATTTGGCTTAAGGAACTTTATCTGTGCTCATTTCAATCTCTGGTTTTATGCAGCACCCCAACTCACCTTTACCCTTAAGCAAGCATAAGTTGGTTTTCTAAATTTGAGACCCTGTTCTGTTCTGTAATTCAGTTCCTGTGTAGCCAAGTTTACATTCCGTGTATTACTGATATCTTATGATGTTTCTTTTTCTGTGTGACTTATTTCAGTTAGAATCATCATACCTGAATCCACTCATTGTGCTGCTAAGGGCCTGATGACACAGATTTCATTGCTGAGTGATATTGCTTTGTAAGTAAATACCACAACTTCTTTATCCATTTTTCACTTTCTGCGATGTTGAACTTGTACTGTAAACGAGGTTCTTGTAAACAGAGGCGTCCCAAACTTTGGGGTGGCTGTGTCTTTTTGATTTTAATTTCCCTAAGCTATAGGACCATAAGTGGAAGTGCCCTAGGCTCTGTTGCTTTGTTTTTTAGATGTTTCAGGAAACACCATACACTTCTCCCGAGTGTCTGTTGGCAATTTACATCCCGCCCATCAGCATAAAAAGGCTCCCAGTTCTCCATGGCCTGTCCTGCCTTTCTGGATTTTACACTTTTTTCAGATGGCCCTTTTGACCGCGGGGAAGTGAGACTTCATTGTAGTGCAGATTTCCTTTGCAAGTTTGCTTGGTTGGCCAAAAAGGGCGTATGCGTTTTGTCCTGAATATATTCAGGAAAAAATGCATACACCCTTTTTGGCCAAGTGCATCATTGTGGACGTTCTGCCTCTTTTCCTATGCTTTCAATGCAATTCCAGTCTACCTCCTGAAATCGGTTTCCTGCAATTCTGCCCCGCTTTCAAGTCCTCTTGGCAGCCTTACTTCAGTCTATTTTTGGACGATAGCTGTCATTTATAACTCTGCAGGTTTGTGAATTACAGTGCCCCTGAGCTCCTTTCTTCAACTCGTTTTCTTGTGAGCTGGCCGCAACACCGCAAGATGGCTTCAGGCTCTAATCTGGTTCCGGCACGGCATGCTGAGCCTTTGGTTAATTCCTCTTCCTGATGGGAAATGAGAGTTAAATTTCCCGTCCAGACACCTCCAGCTAGTCTCTCATTGGTTCTCACTATTCCTGTTCATCTTCCGCAGAAATTGCAAACTGGGCCAAACAGGAGGTTAAAGGGACTGACTCTCCAAGTCGGGAGAGTGTTAGTAAAGCGTCTGGAATGTTGCACCCGAGTACCAGGGTACGAAAACTGAGACATATTTGAACACGTCTCCCGATCACATGGTTGATCATACTCTAGGTTCCACATGCATGTTTTAGCTGAAGGAAGAATACCTTAAACCTGGGTAGTTGAAACCCGTGGAATGGGTACCATGCAATATGACTTCAAAGGGTTTTCATTTGCTCACCGAACCTCTCCAATCCTACCACTGCTGCGTTTATGCCCCTGTACACATGCTTGATTCTCTTTCGGAGACATAGCAATCCATAGGTTTTAAGATACTTACTAGTCAGGTACATTCTTAGGCGTTTAATATGGGGTGTTGAGTCCATTTCGTTGAGCAAGGAGTATCTCTTGTCCATTCCATATTTGGCTTAAGGAACTTTATCTGTGCTCATTTTGATCTCTGGTTTTATGCAGCACCCCAACTCACCTTTCCCCTTAAGCAAGCATAAGTTGGTTTTCTAAATTTGAGACCCTGTTCTGTTCTGTAATTCAGTTCCTGTGTAGCCAAGTTTACATTCCGTGTATTACTGATATCTTATGATGTTTCTTTTTCTCTGTGACTTATTTCAGTTAGAATCATGATACCTGAACCCACTCATTGTGATGCTAAGGGCCTGATGACATAGATTTCATTGCTGAGTGATACTGCATTGTAAGTAAGTACCACAAGTTCTTTATCCATTTTTCACTTTCTGTGATATTGAAGTTGTACGGTAAAAGAGGTTCTTGTAAACGGAGGCGTTCCAAACTTTGGGGTGGCTGTGTCTTTTTGATTTTAATTTCCCTAAGCTATAGGACCATAAGTGGAAGTGCCCTAGGCTCTGTTGCTTTGTTTTTTAGATGTTTCAAGAAACACCATACACTTCTCCCGAGTGTCTGTTGGCAATTTACATCCCGCCATTCAGCATAACAAGGCTCCCAGTTCTCCATGGCCTGTCCTGCCTTTCTGGATTTTACACTTTTTTCAGATGGCCCTTTTGACCGCGGGGAAGTGAGACTTCATTGTAGTGCAGATTTCCTTTGCAAGTTTGCTTGGTTGGCTATAAAGGGCGTATGCGTTTTGTCCTGAATATATTCAGGAAAAAACACATACACACTTTTTGGCCAAGTGCATCATTGTGGACGTTCTGCCTCTTTTCCTATGCTTTCAATGCAATTCCAGTCTACCTCCTGAAATCGGTTTCCTGCAATTCTGCCCCGCTTTCAAGTCCTCTTGGCAGCCTTACTTCAGTCTATTTTTGGACGATAGCTGTCATTTATAACTCTGCAGGTTTGTGAATTACAGTGCCCCTGAGCTCCTTTCTTCAACTCGTTTTCTTGTGAGCTGGCCGCAACACCGCAGGATGGCTTCAGGCCCTAATCTGGTTCCGGCACGGCATGCTGAGCCTTTGGTTAATTCCTCTTCCTGGTGGGAAATGAGAGTTAAATTTCCCGTCCAGACACCTCCAGCTAGTCTCTCATTGGTTCTCGCTATTCCTGTTCATCTTCCGCAGAAATTGCAAACTGGGCCAAACAGGAGGTTAAAGGGACGGACTCTCCAAGTCGGGAGAGTGTTAGTAAAGCGTCTGGAATGTTGCACCCGAGTACCAGGGTACGAAAACTGAGACATATTTGAACACGTCTCCCGATCACATGGTTGATCATACTCTAGGTTCCACATGCATGTTTTAGCTGAAGGAAGAATACCTTAAACCTGGGTAGTTGAAACCCGTGGAATGGGTACCATGCAATATGACTTCAAAGGGTCTTCATTTGCTCACCGAACCTCTCCAATCCTATCACTGCTGCGTTTATGCCCCTGTACACATGCTTGATTCTCTTTCGGAGACATAGCAATCCATAGGTTTTAAGATACTTACTAGTCAGGTACATTCTTAGGCGTTTAATATGCGGTGTTGAGTCCATTTCGTTGAGCAAGGAGTAGCTCTTGTCTATTCCATATTTGGCTTAAGGAACTTTATCTGTGCTCATTTCAATCTCTGGTTTTATGCAGCACCCCAACTCACCTTTACCCTTAAGCAAGCATAAGTTGGTTTTCTAAATTTGAGACCCTGTTCTGTTCTGTAATTCAGTTCCTGTGTAGCCAAGTTTACATTCCGTGTATTACTGATATCTTATGATGTTTCTTTTTCTGTGTGACTTATTTCAGTTAGAATCATCATACCTGAATCCACTCATTGTGCTGCTAAGGGCCTGATGACACAGATTTCATTGCTGAGTGATATTGCTTTGTAAGTAAATACCACAACTTCTTTATCCATTTTTCACTTTCTGCGATGTTGAACTTGTACTGTAAACGAGGTTCTTGTAAACAGAGGCGTCCCAAACTTTGGGGTGGCTGTGTCTTTTTGATTTTAATTTCCCTAAGCTATAGGACCATAAGTGGAAGTGCCCTAGGCTCTGTTGCTTTGTTTTTTAGATGTTTCAGGAAACACCATACACTTCTCCCGAGTGTCTGTTGGCAATTTACATCCCGCCCATCAGCATAAAAAGGCTCCCAGTTCTCCATGGCCTGTCCTGCCTTTCTGGATTTTACACTTTTTTCAGATGGCCCTTTTGACCGCGGGGAAGTGAGACTTCATTGTAGTGCAGATTTCCTTTGCAAGTTTGCTTGGTTGGCCAAAAAGGGCGTATGCGTTTTGTCCTGAATATATTCAGGAAAAAATGCATACACCCTTTTTGGCCAAGTGCATCATTGTGGACGTTCTGCCTCTTTTCCTATGCTTTCAATGCAATTCCAGTCTACCTCCTGAAATCGGTTTCCTGCAATTCTGCCCCGCTTTCAAGTCCTCTTGGCAGCCTTACTTCAGTCTATTTTTGGACGATAGCTGTCATTTATAACTCTGCAGGTTTGTGAATTACAGTGCCCCTGAGCTCCTTTCTTCAACTCGTTTTCTTGTGAGCTGGCCGCAACACCGCAGGATGGCTTCAGGCTCTAATCTGGTTCCGGCACGGCATGCTGAGCCTTTGGTTAATTCCTCTTCCTGATGGGAAATGAGAGTTAAATTTCCCGTCCAGACACCTCCAGCTAGTCTCTCATTGGTTCTCACTATTCCTGTTCATCTTCCGCAGAAATTGCAAACTGGGCCAAACAGGAGGTTAAAGGGACTGACTCTCCAAGTCGGGAGAGTGTTAGTAAAGCGTCTGGAATGTTGCACCCGAGTACCAGGGTACGAAAACTGAGACATATTTGAACACGTCTCCCGATCACATGGTTGATCATACTCTAGGTTCCACATGCATGTTTTAGCTGAAGGAAGAATACCTTAAACCTGGGTAGTTGAAACCCGTGGAATGGGTACCATGCAATATGACTTCAAAGGGTTTTCATTTGCTCACCGAACCTCTCCAATCCTACCACTGCTGCGTTTATGCCCCTGTACACATGCTTGATTCTCTTTCGGAGACATAGCAATCCATAGGTTTTAAGATACTTACTAGTCAGGTACATTCTTAGGCGTTTAATATGGGGTGTTGAGTCCATTTCGTTGAGCAAGGAGTATCTCTTGTCCATTCCATATTTGGCTTAAGGAACTTTATCTGTGCTCATTTTGATCTCTGGTTTTATGCAGCACCCCAACTCACCTTTCCCCTTAAGCAAGCATAAGTTGGTTTTCTAAATTTGAGACCCTGTTCTGTTCTGTAATTCAGTTCCTGTGTAGCCAAGTTTACATTCCGTGTATTACTGATATCTTATGATGTTTCTTTTTCTCTGTGACTTATTTCAGTTAGAATCATGATACCTGAACCCACTCATTGTGATGCTAAGGGCCTGATGACATAGATTTCATTGCTGAGTGATACTGCATTGTAAGTAAGTACCACAAGTTCTTTATCCATTTTTCACTTTCTGTGATATTGAAGTTGTACGGTAAAAGAGGTTCTTGTAAACGGAGGCGTTCCAAACTTTGGGGTGGCTGTGTCTTTTTGATTTTAATTTCCCTAAGCTATAGGACCATAAGTGGAAGTGCCCTAGGCTCTGTTGCTTTGTTTTTTAGATGTTTCAAGAAACACCATACACTTCTCCCGAGTGTCTGTTGGCAATTTACATCCCGCCATTCAGCATAACAAGGCTCCCAGTTCTCCATGGCCTGTCCTGCCTTTCTGGATTTTACACTTTTTTCAGATGGCCCTTTTGACCGCGGGGAAGTGAGACTTCATTGTAGTGCAGATTTCCTTTGCAAGTTTGCTTGGTTGGCTATAAAGGGCGTATGCGTTTTGTCCTGAATATATTCAGGAAAAAACACATACACACTTTTTGGCCAAGTGCATCATTGTGGACGTTCTGCCTCTTTTCCTATGCTTTCAATGCAATTCCAGTCTACCTCCTGAAATCGGTTTCCTGCAATTCTGCCCCGCTTTCAAGTCCTCTTGGCAGCCTTACTTCAGTCTATTTTTGGACGATAGCTGTCATTTATAACTCTGCAGGTTTGTGAATTACAGTGCCCCTGAGCTCCTTTCTTCAACTCGTTTTCTTGTGAGCTGGCCGCAACACCGCAGGATGGCTTCAGGCCCTAATCTGGTTCCGGCACGGCATGCTGAGCCTTTGGTTAATTCCTCTTCCTGGTGGGAAATGAGAGTTAAATTTCCCGTCCAGACACCTCCAGCTAGTCTCTCATTGGTTCTCGCTATTCCTGTTCATCTTCCGCAGAAATTGCAAACTGGGCCAAACAGGAGGTTAAAGGGACGGACTCTCCAAGTCGGGAGAGTGTTAGTAAAGCGTCTGGAATGTTGCACCCGAGTACCAGGGTACGAAAACTGAGACATATTTGAACACGTCTCCCGATCACATGGTTGATCATACTCTAGGTTCCACATGCATGTTTTAGCTGAAGGAAGAATACCTTAAACCTGGGTAGTTGAAACCCGTGGAATGGGTACCATGCAATATGACTTCAAAGGGTCTTCATTTGCTCACCGAACCTCTCCAATCCTACCACTGCTGCGTTTATGCCCCTGTACACATGCTTGATTCTCTTTCGGAGACATAGCAATCCATAGGTTTTAAGATACTTACTAGTCAGGTACATTCTTAGGCGTTTAATATGGGGTGTTGAGTCCATTTCGTTGAGCAAGGAGTATCTCTTGTCTATTCCATATTTGGCTTAAGGAACTTTATCTGTGCTCATTTCGATCTCTGGTTTTATGCAGCACCCCAACTCACCTTTCCCCTTAAGCAAGCATAAGTTGGTTTTCTAAATTTGAGACCCTGTTCTGTTCTGTAATTCAGTTCCTGTGTAGCCAAGTTTACATTCCGTGTATTACTGATATCTTATGATGTTTCTTTTTCTGTGTGACTTATTTCAGTTAGAATCATCATACCTGAACCCACTCATTGTGATGCTAGGGGCCTGATGACATAGATTTCATTGCTGAGTGATACTGCATTGTACGTAATTACCACAAGTTCTTTATCCATTTTTCACTTTCTGCGATATTGAAGTTGTACGGTAAAAGAGGTTCTTGTAAATGGAGGCGTTCCAAATTTTGGGGTGGCTGTGTCTTTTTGATTTTAATTTCCCTAAGCTATAGGACCATAAGTGGCAGTGCCCTAGGCTCTGTTGCTTTGTTTTTTAGATGTTTCAGGAAACACCATACACTTCTCCCGAGTGTCTGTTGGCAATTTACATCCCGCCCATCAGCATAACAAGGCTCCCAGTTCTCCATGGCCTGTCCTGCCTTTCTGGATTTTACACTTTTTTCAGATGGCCCTTTTGACCGGGGGGAAGTGAGACTTCATTGTAGTGCAGATTTCCTTTGCAAGCTTGCTTGGTTGGCCAAAAAGGACATATGCGTTTTTTCCTGAATATATTCAGGAAAAGACGCATACTCCCTTTTTGGCCAAGTGCATCATTGTGGACGTTCTGCCTCTTTTCCTATGCTTTCAATGCAATTCCAGTCTACCTCCTGAAATCGGTTTCCTGCAATTCTGCCCCGCTTTCAAGTCCTCTTGGCAGCCTTACTTCAGTATATTTTTGGACGATAGCTGTCATTTATAACTCTGCAGGTTTGTGAATTACAGTGCCCCTGAGCTCCTTTCTTCAACTCGCTTTCTTTTGAGCTGGCCGCAACACCGCAGGATGGCTTCAGGCCCTAATCTGGTTCCGGCACGGCACGCTGAGCCTTTGGTTAATTCCTCTTCCTGGTGGGAAATGAGAGTTAAATTTGCCCGTCCAGACACCTCCAGCTAGCCTCTAATTGGTTCTCGCTATTCCTGTTCATCTTCCGCAGAAATTGCAAACTGGGCCAAACAGGAGGTTAAAGGGACTGACTCTCCAAGTGGGGACAGTGTTAGTAAAGCGTCTGGAATGTTGCACCCGAGTACCAGGGTACGAAAACTGAGACATATTTGAACACGTCTCCCGATCACATGGTTGATGATACTCTAGGTTCCACATGCATGTTTTAGCTGAAGGAAGAATACCTTAAACCTGGGTAGTTGAAACCCGTGGAATGGGTACCATGCAATATGACTTCAAAGGGTCTTCATTTGCTCACCAAACCTCTCCAATCCTATCACTGCTGCGTTTATGCCCCTGTACACATGCTTGATTCTCTTTCGGAGACATAGCAATCCATAGGTTTTAAGATACTTACTAGTCAGGTACATTCTTAGGCGTTTAATATGCGGTGTTGAGTCAATTTCGTTGAGCAAGGAGTAGCTCTTGTCTATTCCATATTTGGCTTAAGGAACTTTATCTGTGCTCATTTCAATCTCTGGTTTTATGCAGCACCCCAACTCACCTTTACCCTTAAGCAAGCATAAGTTGGTTTTCTAAATTTGAGACCCTGTTCTGTTCTGTAATTCAGTTCCTGTGTAGCCAAGTTTCCATTCCGTGTATTACTGATATCTTATGATGTTTCTTTTTCTGTGTGACTTATTTCAGTTAGAATCATCATACCTGAATCCACTCATTGTGCTGCTAAGGGCCTGATGACACAGATTTCATTGCTGAGTGATATTGCTTTGTAAGTAAATACCACAACTTCTTTATCCATTTTTCACTTTCTGCGATGTTGAACTTGTACTGTAAACGAGGTTCTTGTAAACAGAGGCGTCCCAAACTTTGAGGTGGCTGTGTCTTTTTGATTTTAATTTCCCTAAGCTATAGGACCATAAGTGGAAGTGCCCTAGGCTCTGTTGCTTTGTTTTTTAGATGTTTCAGGAAACACCATACACTTCTCCCGAGTGTCTGTTGGCAATTTACATCCCGCCCATCAGCATAACAAGGCTCCCAGTTCTCCATGGCCTGTCCTGCCTTTCTGGATTTTACACATTTTTCAGATGGCCCTTTTGACCGCGGGGAAGTGAGACTTCATTGTAGTGCAGATTTCCTTTGCAAGTTTGCTTGGTTGGCCAGAAAGGGCGTATGCGTTTTGTCCTGAATATATTCAGGAAAAAACGCATACACCCTTTTTGGCCAAGTGCATCCTTGTGGACGTTCTGCCTCTTTTCCTATGCTTTCAATGCAATTCCAGTCTACCTCCTGAAATCGGTTTCCTGCAATTCTGCCCCGCTTTCAAGTCCTCTTGGCAGCCTTACTTCAGTATATTTTTGGACGATACCTGTCATTTATAACTCTGCAGGTTTGTGAATTACAGTGCCCCTGAGCTCCTTTCTTCAACTCGTTTTCTTGTGAGCTGGCCGCAACACCGCAGGACGGCTTCAGGCCCTAATCTGGTTCCGGCACGGCACGCTGAGCCTTTGGTTAATTCCTCTTCCTGGTGGGAAATGAGAGTTAAATTTGCCCGTCCAGACACCTCCAGCTAGCCTCTAATTGGTTCTCGCTATTCCTGTTCATCTTCCGCAGAAATTGCAAACTGGGCCAAACAGGAGGTTAAAGGGACTGACTCTCCAAGTGGGGACAGTGTTAGTAAAGCGTCTGGAATGTTGCACCCGAGTACCAGGGTACGAAAACTGAGACATATTTGAACACGTCTCCCGATCACATGGTTGATGATACTCTAGGTTCCACATGCATGTTTTAGCTGAAGGAAGAATACCTTAAACCTGGGTAGTTGAAACCCGTGGAATGGGTACCATGCAATATGACTTCAAAGGGTCTTCATTTGCTCACCAAACCTCTCCAATCCTATCACTGCTGCGTTTATGCCCCTGTACACATGCTTGATTCTCTTTCGGAGACATAGCAATCCATAGGTTTTAAGATACTTACTAGTCAGGTACATTCTTAGGCGTTTAATATGCGGTGTTGAGTCAATTTCGTTGAGCAAGGAGTAGCTCTTGTCTATTCCATATTTGGCTTAAGGAACTTTATCTGTGCTCATTTCAATCTCTGGTTTTATGCAGCACCCCAACTCACCTTTACCCTTAAGCAAGCATAAGTTGGTTTTCTAAATTTGAGACCCTGTTCTGTTCTGTAATTCAGTTCCTGTGTAGCCAAGTTTACATTCCGTGTATTACTGATATCTTATGATGTTTCTTTTTCTGTGTGACTTATTTCAGTTAGAATCATCATACCTGAATCCACTCATTGTGCTGCTAAGGGCCTGATGACACAGATTTCATTGCTGAGTGATATTGCTTTGTAAGTAAATACCACAACTTCTTTATCCATTTTTCACTTTCTGCGATGTTGAACTTGTACTGTAAACGAGGTTCTTGTAAACAGAGGTGTCCCAAACTTTGGGGTGGCTGTGTCTTTTTGATTTTAATTTCCCTAAGCTATAGGACCATAAGTGGCAGTGCCCTAGGCTCTGTTGCTTTGTTTTTTAGATGTTTCAGGAAACACCATACACTTCTCCCGAGTGTCTGTTGGCAATTTACATCCCGCCCATCAGCATAACAAGGCTCCCAGTTCTCCATGGCCTGTCCTGCCTTTCTGGATTTTACACTTTTTTCAGATGGCCCTTTTGACTGGGGGGAAGTGAGACTTCATTGTAGTGCAGATTTCCTTTGCAAGCTTGCTTGGTTGGCCAAAAAGGGCATATGCGTTTTTTCCTGAATATATTCAGGAAAAGACGCATACGCCCTTTTTGGCCAAGTGCATCATTGTGGACGTTCTGCCTCTTTTCCTATGCTTTCAATGCAATTCCAGTCTACCTCCTGAAATCGGTTTCCTGCAATTCTGCCCCGCTTTCAAGTCCTCTTGGCAGCCTTACTTCAGTATATTTTTGGACGATAGCTGTCATTTATAACTCTGCAGGTTTGTGAATTACAGTGCCCCTGAGCTCCTTTCTTCAACTCGCTTTCTTTTGAGCTGGCCGCAACACCGCAGGATGGCTTCAGGCCCTAATCTGGTTCCGGCACGGCACGCTGAGCCTTTGGTTAATTCCTCTTCCTGGTGGGAAATGAGAGTTAAATTTGCCCGTCCAGACACCTCCAGCTAGCCTCTAATTGGTTCTCGCTATTCCTGTTCATCTTCCGCAGAAATTGCAAACTGGGCCAAACAGGAGGTTAAAGGGACTGACTCTCCAAGTGGGGAGAGTGTTAGTAAAGCGTCTGGAATGTTGCACCCGAGTACCAGGGTACGAAAACTGAGACATATTTGAACACGTCTCCCGATCACATGGTTGATCATACTCTAGGTTCCACATGCATGTTTTAGCTGAAGGAAGAATACCTTAAACCTGGGTAGTTGAAACCCGTGGAATGGGTACCATGCAATATGACTTCAAAGGGTCTTCATTTGCTCACCAAACCTCTCCAATCCTATCACTGCTGCGTTTATGCCCCTGTACACATGCATGATTCTCTTTCGGAGACATAGCAATCCATAGGTTTTAAGATACTTACTAGTCAGGTACATTCTTAGGCGTTTAATATGGGGTGTTGAGTCCATTTCGTTGACCAAGGAGTATCTCTTGTCTATTCCATATTTGGCTTAAGGAAATTTATCTGTGCTCATTTCAATCTCTGGTTTTATGCAGCACCCCAACTCACCTTTCCCCTTAAGCAAGCATAAGGTGGTTTTCTAAATTTGAGACCCTGTTCTGTTCTGTAATTCAGTTCCTGTGTAGCCAAGTTTACATTCCGTGTATTACTGATATCTTATGATGTTTCTTTTTCTGTGTGACTTATTTCAGTTAGAATCATCATACCTGAATCCACTCATTGTGCTGCTAAGGGCCTGATGACATAGATTTCATTGCTGAGTGATATTGCTTTGTAAGGAAATACCACAACTTCTTTATCCATTTTTCACATTCTGCGATGTTGAACTTGTACTGTAAACGAGGTTGTTGTAAACAGAGGCGTCCCAAACTTTGGGGTGGCTGTGTCTTTTTGATTTTAATTTCCCTAAGCTATAGGGCCATAAGTGGAAGTGTCCTAGGCTCTGTTTTTTTGTTTTTTAGATGTTTCAGGAAACACCATACACTTCTCCCGAGTGTCTGTTGGCAATTTACACCCCGCCCATCACCATAACAAGGCTCCCAGTTCTCCATGGCCTGTCCTGCCTTTCTGGATTTTACACTTTTTTCAGATGGCCCTTTTGACCGGGGGGAAGTGAGACTTCATTGTAGTGCAGATTTCCTTTGCAAGCTTGCTTGGTTGGCCAAAAAGTGCGTATGCGTTTTTTCCCGAATATATTCAGGAAAAAACGCATACGCCCTTTTTGGCCAAGTGTATCATTGTGGACGTTCTGCCTCTTTTCCTATGCTTTCAATGCAATTCCAGTCTACCTCCTGAAATCGGTTTCCTGCAATTCTGCCCCGCATTCAAGTCCTCTTGGCAGCCTTACTTCAGTATATTTTTGGACGATAGCTGTCATTTATAACTCTGCAGGTTTGTGAATTACAGTGCCCCTGAGCTCCTTTCTTCAACTCGCTTTCTTGTGAGCTGGCCGCAACACCGCAGGATGGCTTCAGGCCCTAATCTGGTTCCGGCATGGCACGCTGAGCCTTTGGTTAATTCCTCTTCCTGGTGGGAAATGAGAGTTAAATTTGCCCGTCCAGACACCTCCAGCTAGCCTCTCATTGGTTCTCACTATTCCTGTTCATCTTCCGCAGAAATTGCAAACTGGGCCAAACAAGAAGTTAAAGGGACTGACTCTCCAAGTGGGGAGAGTGTTAGTAAAGCGTCTGGAATGTTGCACCCGAGTACCAGGGGAGGAAAACTGAGACATATTTGAACACGTCTCCCGTTCACATGGTTGATCATACTTGGGTTCCACATGCATGTTTTAGCTGAAGGAAGAATACCTTAAACCTGGAGAGTTAAGACCCGTGGAAAGGGTACCATGCAATATGACTTCAAAGGGTTTTCGTTTGCTCACCGAACCTCTCCAATCCTATCACTGCTGCGTTTATGCCCCTGTACACATGCTTGATTCTCTTTCGGAGACATAGCAATCCATAGGTTTTAAGATACTTACTAGTCAGGTACATTCTTAGGCGTTTAATATGCGGTGTTGAGTCCATTTCGTTGAGCAAGGAGTAGCTCTTGTCTATTCCATATTTGACTTAAGGAACTTTATCTGTGCTCATTTCAATCTCTGGTTTTATGCAGCACCCCAACTCACCTTTCCCCTTAAGCAAGCATAAGTTGGTTTTCTAAATTTGAGACCCTCTTCTGTTCTGTAATTCAGTTCCTGTGTAGCCAAGTTTCCATTCCGTGTATTACTGATATCTTATGATGTTTCTTTTTCTGTGTGACTTATTTCAGTTAGAATCATCATACCTGAATCCACTCATTGTGCTGTTAAGGGCCTGATGACACAGATTTCATTGCTGAGTGATATTGCTTTGTAAGTAAATACCACAACTTCTTTATCCATTTTTCACTTTCTGCGATGTTGAACTTGTACTGTAAACGAGGTTCTTGTAAACAGAGCCGTTCGAAACTTTGGGGTGGCTGTGTCTTTTTGATTTTAAATTCCCTAAGCTATAGGACCATAAGTGGAAGTGCCCTAGGCTCTGTTGCTTTGTTTTTTAGATGTTTCAGGAAACACCATACACTTCTCCTGAGTGGTTGTTGGCAATTTACATCCCGCCCTTCAGCATAACAAGGCTCCCAGTTCTCCATGGCCTGTCCTGCCTTTCTGGATTTTACACTTTTTTCAGATGGCCCTTTTGACCGGGGGGAAGTGAGACTTCATTGTAGTGCAGATTTCCTTTGCAAGCTTGCTTGGTTGGCCAAAAAGGGCGTATGCGTTTTTTCCTGAATATATTCAGGAAAAAACGCATACGCCCTTTTTGGCCAAGTGCATCATTGTGGACGTTCTGCCTCTTTTCCTATGCTTTCAATGCAATTCCAGTCTACCTCCTGAAATCGGTTTCCTGCAATTCTGCCCCGCTTTCAAGTCCTCTTGGCAGCCTTACTTCAGTCTATTTTTGGACGATAGCTGTCATTTATAACTCTGCAGGTTTGTGAATTACAGTGCCCCTGAGCTCCTTTCTTCAACATGTTTCTTGTGACCTGGCCGCAACACCGCAGGATGGCTTCAGGCCCTAATCTGGTTCTGGCACGGCACGCTGAGCCTTTGGTTATTTCCTCTTCCTGGTGGGAAATGAGAGTTAAATTTGCCCGTCCAGACACCTCCAGCTAGTCTCCATTGGTTCTCGCTATTCCTGTTCATCTTCCGCAGAAACTGCAAACTGGGCCAAACAGGAGGTTAAAGGGACTGACTCTCCAAGTCGGGAGAGGGTTAGTAAAGCGTCTGGAATGTTGCACCCGAGTACCAGGGGAGGAAAACTGAGACATATTTGAACACGTCTCCCGTTCACATGGTTGATCATACTCTGGGTTCCACATGCATGTTTTAGCTGAAGGAAGAATTCCTTAAACCTGGAGAGTTGAGACCCGTGTAATGGGTACCATGCAATATGACTTCAAAGGGTCTTCATTTGCTCACCGAACCTCTCCAATACTATCACTGCTGCGTTTATGCCCCTGTACACACGCTTGATTCTCTTTTGGAGACATAGCAATCCATAGGTTTTAAGATACTTACTAGTCAGGTACATTCTTAGGCGTTTAATATGGGGTTTTGAGTCCATTTCGTTGAGCAAGGAGTAGCTCTTGTCTATTCCATATTTGGCTTAAGGAACTTTATCTGTGCTCATTTCAATCTCTGGTTTTATGCAGCACCCCAACTCACCTTTCCCCTTAAGCAAGCATAAGTTGGTTTTCTAAATTTGAGACCCTGTTCTGTTTTGGAATGCAGTTCCTGTGTAGCCAAGTTTACATTCCGTGTATTAGTGATATCTTATGATGTTTCTTTTTCTGTGTGACTTATTTCAGTTAGAATCATCGTACCTGAAGCCACTCATTATGCTGCTACGGGCCTGATGACATAGATTTCATTGCTGAGTGATATTGCTTTGTAAGTAAATACCACAACTTCTTTATCCATTTTTCACTTTCTGCGATGTTGAACTTGTACTGTAAACGAGGTTCTTGTAAACAGAGGCGTCCCAAACTTTGGGGTGGCTGTGTCTTTTTGATTTTAATTTCCCTAAGCTATAGGACCATAAGTGGAAGTGCCCTAGGCTCTGTTGCTTTGTTTTTTAGATGTTTCAGGAAACACCATACACTTCTCCCGAGTGGTTGTTGGCAATTTACATCCCGCCCATCAGCATAACAAGGCTCCCAGTTCTCCATGGCCTGTCCTGCCTTTCTGGATTTTACACTTTTTTCAGATGGCCCTTTTGACCGGGGGGAAGTGAGACTTCATTGTAGTGCAGATTTCCTTTGCAAGTTTGCTTGGTTGGCCAAAAAGTGCGTATGCGTTTTTTCCTAAATATATTCAGGAAAAAACGCATACGCCGTTTTTGGCCAAGTGCATCATTGTGGACGTTCTGCCTCTTTTCCTATGCTTTCAATGCAATTCCAGTCTACCTCCTGAAATCGGTTTCCTGCAATTCTGCCCCGCTTTCAAGTCCTCTTGGCAGCCTTACTTCAGTATATTTTTGGACGATAGCTGTCATTTATAACTCTGCAGGTTTGTGAATTACAGTGCCCCTGAGCTCCTTTCTTCAACTCGCTTTCTTTTGAGCTGGCCGCAACACCGAAGGATGTCTTCAGGCCCTAATCTGGTTCTGGCACGGCACAATGAGCCTTTGGTTAATTCCTCTTCCTGGTGGGAAATGAGAGTTATATTTGCCCATCCAGACACCTCCAGCTAGTCTCTCATTGGTTCTCGCTATTCCTGTTCATCTTCCACAGAAATTGCAAACTGGGCCAAAGAGGAGGTTAAAGGGACTGACTCTCCAAGTCGGGAGAGTGTTAGTAAAGCGTCTGGAATGTTGCACCCGAGTACCAGGGTACGAAAACTGAGACATATTTGAACACGTCTCCCGATCACATGGTTGATCATACTCTAGGTTCCACATGCATGTTTTAGCTGAAGGAAGAATACCTTAAACCTGGGTAGTTGAAAGCCGTGGAATGGGTACCATGCAATATGACTTCAAAGGGTCTTCATTTGCTCACGAACCTCTCCAATCCTATCACTGCTGCGTTTATGCCCCTGTACACATCCTTGATTCTCTTTCAGAGACATAGCAATCCATAGGTTTTAAGATACTTACTAGTCAGGTACATTCTTAGGCGTTTAATATGCGGTGTTGAGTCCATTTCGTTGAGCAAGGAGTAGCTCTTGTCTATTCCATATTTGGCTTAAGGAACTTTATCTGTGCTCATTTCAATCTCTGGTTTTATGCAGCACCCCAACTCACCTTTCCCCTTAAGCAAGCATAAGTTGGTTTCCTAAATTTGAGACCCTGTTCTGTTCTGTAATTCAGTTCCTGTGTAGCCAAGTTTACATTCCGTGTATTACTGATATCTTATGATGTTTCTTTTTCTGTGTGACTTATTTCAGTTAGAATCATCATACCTGAATCCACTTGTGCTGCTAAGGGCCTGATGACACAGATTTCATTGCTGAGTGATATTGCTTTGTAAGTAAATACCACAACTTCTTTATCCATTTTTCACTTTCTGCGATGTTGAACTTGTACTGTAAACGAGGTTCTTGTAAACAGAGCCGTTCCAAACTTTGGGGTGGCTGTGTCTTTTTGATTTTAATTTCCCTAAGCTATAGGACCATAAGTGGAAGTGCCCTAGGTTCTGTTGCTTTGTTTTTTAGATGTTTCAGGAAACACCATACACTTCTCCCCAGTGTCTGTTGGCAATTTACATCCCGCCCATCAGCATAACAAGGCTCCCAGTTCTCCATGGCCTGTCCTGCCTTTCTGGATTTTACACTTTTTTCAGATGGCCCTTTTGACCGGGGGTGGGGGGGGGGAAGTGAGACTTCATTGTAGTGCAGATTTCCTTTGCAAGCTTGCTTGGTTGGCCAAAAAGGGCGTATGCGTTTTTTCCTGAATATATTCAGGAAAAAACGCATACGCCCTTTTTGGCCAAGTGCATCATTGTGGACGTTCTGCCTCTTTTCCTATGCTTTCAATGCAATTCCAGTCTACCTCCTGAAATCGGTTTCCTGCAATTCTGCCCCGCTTTCAAGTCCTCTTGGCAGCCTTACTTCAGTCTATTTTTGGACGATAGCTGTCATTTATAACTCTGCAGGTTTGTGAATTACAGTGCCCCTGAGCTCCTTTCTTCAACTTGTTTCTTGTGACCTGGCCGCAACACAGCAGGATGGCTTCAGGCCCTAATCTGGTTCCGGCACGGCACGCTGAGCCTTTGGTTATTTCCTCCTCATGGTGGGAAATGAGAGTTAAATTTGCCCGTCCAGACACCTCCAGCTAGTCTCCATTGGTTCTCGCTATTCCTGTTCATCTTCCGCAGAAACTGCAAACTGGGCCAAACAGGAGGTTAAAGGGACTGACTCTCCAAGTCGGGAGAGTGTTAGTAAAGCGTCTGGAATGTTGCACCCGAGTACCAGGGTACGAAAACTGAGACATATTTGAACACGTCTCCCGATCACATGGTTGATCATACTCTGGGTTCCACATGCATGTTTTAGCTGAAGGAAGAATACCTTAAACCTGGGTAGTTGAAACCCGTGGAATGGGTACCATGCAATATGACTTCAAAGGGTCTTCATTGGCTCACCGAACCTCTCCAATCCTATCACTGCTGCGTTTATGCCCCTGTACACATCCTTGATTCTCTTTCGGAGACATAGCAATCCATAGGTTTTAAGATACTTACTAGTCAGGTACATTCTTAGGCGTTTAATATGCGGTGTTGAGTCCATTTCGTTGAGCAAGGAGTAGCTCTTGTCTATTCCATATTTGACTTAAGGAACTTTATCTGTGCTCATTTCAATCTCTGGTTTTATGCAGCACCCCAACTCACCTTTCCCCTTAAGCAAGCATAAGTTGGTTTTCTAAATTTGAGACCCTGTTCTGTTCTGTAATTCAGTTCCTGTGTAGCCCAGTTTACATTCCGTGTATTACTGATATCTTATGATGTTTCTTTTTCTGTGTGACTTATTTCACTTAGAATCATCATACCTGAATCCACTCATTGTGCTGCTAAGGGCCTGATGACACAGATTTCATTGCTGAGTGATATTGCTTTGTAAGTAAATACCACAACTTCTTTCTCCATTTTTCACTTTCTGCGATGTTGAACTTGTACTGTAAACGAGGTTCTTGTAAACAGAGCCGTTCCAAACTTTGGGGTGGCTGTGTCTTTTTTATTTTAATTTCCCTAAGCTATAGGACCATAAGTGGAAGTGCCCTAGGTTCTGTTGCTTTGTTTTTTAGATGTTTCAGGAAACACCATACACTTCTCCTGAGTGGTTGTTGGCAATTTACATCCCGCCCTTCAGCATAACAAGGCTCCCAGTTCTCCATGGCCTGTCCTGCCTTTCTGGATTTTACACTTTTTTCAGATGGCCCTTTTGACCGGGGGGAAGTGAGACTTCATTGTAGTGCAGATTTCCTTTGCAAGCTTGCTTGGTTGGCCAAAAAGGGCGTATGCGTTTTTTCCTGAATATATTCAGGAAAAAACGCATACGCCCTTTTTGGCCAAGTGCATCATTGTGGACGTTCTGCCTCTTTTCCTATGCTTTCAATGCAATTCCAGTCTACCTCCTGAAATCGGTTTCCTGCAATTCTGCCCCGCTTTCAAGTCCTCTTGGCAGCCTTACTTCAGTCTATTTTTGGACGATAGCTGTCATTTATAACTCTGCAGGTTTGTGAATTACAGTGCCCCTGAGCTCCTTTCTTCAACTCGCTTTCTTTTGAGCAGGCCGCAACACCGCAGGATGGCTTCAGGCCCTAATCTGGTTCCGGCACGGCATGCTGAGCCTTTGGTTATTTCCTCTTCCTGGTGGGAAATGAGAGTTAAATTTGCCCATCCAGACACCTCCAGCTAGCCTCTCATTGGTTCTCACTATTCCTGTTCATCTTCCGCAGAAATTGGAAACTGGGCCAAACAGGAGGTTAAAGGGACTGACTCTCCAAGTGGGGAGAGTGTTAGTAAAGCGTCTGGAATGTTGCACCCGAGTACCAGGGTACGAAAACTGAGACATATTTGAACACGTCTCCCGATCACATGGTTGATCATACTCTAGGTTCCACATGCATGTTTTAGCTGAAGGAAGAATACCTTAAACCTGGGTAGTTGAAACCCGTGGAATGGGTACCATGCAATATGACTTCAAAGGGTCTTCATTTGCTCACGAACCTCTCCAATCCTATCACTGCTGCGTTTATGCCCGTGTACACATCCTTGATTCTCTTTCGGAGACATAGCAATCCATAGGTTTTAAGATACTTACTAGTCAGGTACATTCTTAGGCGTTTAATATGCAGTGTTGAGTCCATTTCGTTGAGCAAGGAGTAGCTCTTGTCTATTCCATATTTGGCTTAAGGAACTTTATCTGTGCTCATTTCAATCTCTGGTTTTATGCAGCACCCCAACTCACCTTTACCCTTAAGCAAGCATAAGTTGGTTTTCTAAATTTGAGACCCTGTTCTGTTCTGTAATTCAGTTCCTTGTAGCCAAGTTTACATTCCGTGTATTACTGATATCTTATGATGTTTCTTTTTCTGTGTGACTTATTTCAGTTAGAATCATCATACCTGAATCCACTCATTGTGCTGCTAAGGGCCTGATGACATAGATTTCATTGCTGAGTGATATTGCTTTGTAAGTAAATACCACAACTTCTTTATCCATTTTTCACTTTCTGCGATGTTGAACTTGTACTGTAAACGAGGTTCTTGTAAACAGAGGCGTCCCAAACTTTGGGGTGGCTGTGTCTTTTTGATTTTAATTTCCCTAAGCTATAGGACCATAAGTGGCAGTGCCCTAGGCTCTGTTGCTTTGTTTTTTAGATGTTTCAGGAAACACCATACACTTCTCCCGAGTGGTTGTTGGCAATTTACATCCCGCCCTTCAGCATAACAAGGCTCCCAGTTCTCCATGGCCTGTCCTGCCTTTCTGGATTTTACACTTTTTTCAGATGGCCCTTTTGACCGGGGGGAAGTGAGACTTCATTGTAGTGCAGATTTCCTTTGCAAGCTTGCTTGGTTGGCCAAAAAGGGCGTATGCGTTTTTTCCTGAATATATTCAGGAAAAAACGCATACGCCCTTTTTGGCCAACTGCATCATTGTGGACGTTCTGCCTCTTTTCCTATGCTTTCAATGCAATTCCAGTCTACCTCCTGAAATCGGTTTCCTGCAATTCTGCCCCGCTTTCAAGTCCTCTTGGCAGCCTTACTTCAGTCTATTTTTGGACGATAGCTGTCATTTATAACTCTGCAGGTTTGTGAATTACAGTGCCCCTGAGCTCCTTTCTTCAACTCGCTTTCTTTTGAGCTGGCCGCAACACCGCAGGATGGCTTCAGGCCCTAATCTGGTTCCGGCACGGCACGCTGAGCCTTTGGTTAATTCCTCTTCCTGGTGGGAAATGAGAGTTAAATTTGCCCGTCCAGACACCTCCAGCTAGCCTCTCATTGGTTCTCGCTATTCCTGTTCATCTTCCGCAGAAATTGGAAACTGGGCCAAACAGGAGGTTAAAGGGACTGACTCTCCAAGTCGGGAGAGTGTGAGTAAAGCGTCTGGAATGTTGCACCCGAGTACCAGGGTACGAAAACTGAGACATATTTGAACACGTCTCCCGATCACATGGTTGATCATACTCTAGGTTCCACATGCATGTTTTAGCTGAAGGAAGAATACCTTAAACCTGGGTAGTTGAAAACCGTGGAATGGGTACCATGCAATATGACTTCAAAGGGTCTTCATTTGCTCACGAACCTCTCCAATCCTATCACTGCTGCATTTATGCCCCTGTACACATCCTTGATTCTCTTTCGGAGACATAGCAATCCATAGGTTTTAAGATACTTACTAGTCAGGTACATTCTTAGGCGTTTAATATGCAGTGTTGAGTCCATTTCGTTGAGCAAGGAGTAGCTCTTGTCTATTCCATATTTGGCTTAAGGAACTTTATCTGTGCTCATTTCAATCTCTGGCTTTATGCAGCACCCCAACTCACCTTTACCCTTAAGCAAGCATAAGTTGGTTTTCTAAATTTGAGACCCTGTTCTGTTCTGTAATTCAGTTCCTTGTAGCCAAGTTTCCATTCCGTGTATTACTGATATCTTATGATGTTTCGTTTTCTGTGTGACTTATTTCAGTTAGAATCATCATACCTGAATCCACTCATTGTGCTGCTAAGGACCTGATGACATAGATTTCATTGCTGAGTGATATTGCTTTGTAAGTAAATACCACAACTTCTTTATCCATTTTTCACTTTCTGCGATGTTGAACTTGTACTGTAAACGAGGTTCTTGTAAACAGAGGCGTCCCAAACTTCGGGGTGGCTGTGTCTTTTCGATTTTAATTACCCTAAGCTATAGGACCATAAGTGGATGTGCCCTAGGCTCTGTTGCTTTGTTTTTTAGATGTTTCAGGAAACACCATACACTTCTCCTGAGTGTCTGTTGGCAATTTACATCCCGCCCATCAGCATAACAAGGCTCCCAGTTCTCCATGGCCTGTCCTGCCTTTCTGGATTTTACACTTTTTTCAGATGGCCCTTTTGACTGGGGGGAAGTGAGACTTCATTGTAGTGCAGATTTCCTTTGCAAGCTTGCTTGGTTGGCCAAAAAGGGCGTATGCGTTTTTTCCTGAATATATTCAGGAAAAAACGCATACGCCCTTTTTGGCCAAGTGCATCATTGTGGACGTTCTGCCTCTTTTCCTATGCTTTCAATGCAATTCCAGTCTACCTCCTGAAATCGGTTTCCTGCAATTCTGCCCCGCTTTCAAGTCCTCTTGGCAGCCTTACTTCAGTCTATTTTTGGATGATAGCTGTCATTTATAACTCTGCAGGTTTGTGAATTACAGTGCCCCTGAGCTCCTTTCTTCAACTCGCTTTCTTTTGAGCTGGCCGCAACACCGCAGGATGGCTTCAGACCCTAATCTGGTTCCGGCACGGCACGCTGAGCCTTTGGTTAATTCCTCTTCCTGGTGGGAAATGAGAGTTAAATTTGCCCGTCCAGACACCTCCAGCTAGCCTCTCATTGGTTCTCGCTATTCCTGTTCATCTTCCGCAGAAATTGGAAACTGGGCCAAACAGGAGGTTAAAGGGACTGACTCTCCAAGTGGGGAGAGTGTTAGTAAAGCGTCTGGAATGTTGCACCCGAGTACCAGGGTACGAAAACTGAGACATATTTGAACACGTCTCCCGATCACATGGTTGATCATACTCTAGGTTCCACATGCATGTTTTAGCTGAAGGAAGAATACCTTAAACCTGGGTAGTTGAAACCCGTGGAATGGGTACCATGCAATATGACTTCAAAGGGTCTTCATTTGCTCACCGAACCTCTCCAATCCTATCACTGCTGCGTTTATGCCCCTGTACACATGCTTGATTCTCTTTCGGAGACATAGCAATCCATAGGTTTTAAGATACTTACTAGTCAGGTACATTCTTAGGCGTTTAATCTGCGGTGTTGAGTCCATTTCGTTGAGCAAGGAGTAGCTCTTGTCTATTCCATATTTGGCTTAAGGAACTTTATCTGTGCTCATTTCAATCTCTGGCTTTATGCAGCACCCCAACTCACCTTTCCCCTTAAGCAAGCATAAGTTGGTTTTCTAAATTTGAGACCCTGTTCTGTTCTGTAATTCAGTTCCTGTGTAGCCAAGTTTCCATTCCGTGTATTACTGATATCTTATGATGTTTCTTTTTCTGTGTGACTTATTTCAGTTAGAATCATCATACCTGAATCCACTCATTGTGCTGCTAAGGGCCTGATGACACAGATTTCATTGCTGAGTGATATTGCTTTGTAAGTAAATACCACAACTTTTTTATCCATTTTTCACTTTCTGTGATGTTGAACTTGTGCTGTAAACGAGGTTCTTGTAAACAGAGCCGTTCCAAACTTTGGGGTGGCTGTGTCTTTTTGATTTTAAATTGCCTAAGCTATAGGACCATAAGTGGCAGTGCCCTAGGCTCTGTTGCTTTGTTTTTTAGATGTTTCAGGAAACACCATACACTTCTCCCCAGTGTCTGTTGGCAATTTACATCCCGCCCATCAGCATAACAAGGCTCCCAGTTCTCCATGGCCTGTCCTGCCTTTCTGGATTTTACACTTTTTTCAGATGGCCCTTTTGACCGGGGGGAAGTGAGACTTCATTGTAGTGCAGATTTCCTTTGCAAGCTTGCTTGGTTGGCCAAAAAGGGCGTATGCGTTTTTTCCTGAATATATTCAGGAAAAAACGCATACGCCCTTTTTGGCCAAGTGCATCATTGTGGACGTTCTGCCTCTTTTCCTATGTTTTCAATGCAATTCCAGTCTACCTCCTGAAATCGGTTTCCTGCAATTCTGCCCTGCTTTCAAGTCCTCTTGGCAGCCTTACTTCAGTCTATTTTTGGACGATAGCTGTCATTTATAACTCTGCAGGTTTGTGAATTACAGTGCCCCTGAGCTCCTTTCTTCAACTCGCTTTCTTTTGAGCTGGCCGCAACACCGCAGGATGGCTTCAGGCCCTAATCTGGTTCCGGCACGGCACGCTGAGCCTTTGGTTAATTCCTCTTCCTGGTGGGAAATGAGAGTTAAATTTGCCCGTCCAGACACCTCCAGCTAGCCTCTCATTGGTTCTCGCTATTCCTGTTCATCTTCCGCAGAAATTGGAAACTGGGCCAAACAGGAGGTTAAAGGGACTGACTCTCCAAGTGGGGAGAGTGTTAGTAAAGCGTCTGGAATGTTGCACCCGAGTACCAGGGTACGAAAACTGAGACATATTTGAACACGTCTCCCGATCACATGGTTGATCATACTCTAGGTTCCACATGCATGTTTTAGCTGAAGGAAGAATACCTTAAACCTGGGTAGTTGAAACCCGTGGAATGGGTACCATGCAATATGACTTCAAAGGGTCTTCATTTGCTCACCGAACCTCTCCAATCCTATCACTGCTGCGTTTATGCCCCTGTACACATGCTTGATTCTCTTTCGGAGACATAGCAATCCATAGGTTTTAAGATACTTACTAGTCAGGTACATTCTTAGGCGTTTAATCTGCGGTGTTGAGTCCATTTCGTTGAGCAAGGAGTAGCTCTTGTCTATTCCATATTTGGCTTAAGGAACTTTATCTGTGCTCATTTCAATCTCTGGCTTTATGCAGCACCCCAACTCACCTTTCCCCTTAAGCAAGCATAAGTTGGTTTTCTAAATTTGAGACCCTGTTCTGTTCTGTAATTCAGTTCCTGTGTAGCCAAGTTTCCATTCCGTGTATTACTGATATCTTATGATGTTTCTTTTTCTGTGTGACTTATTTCAGTTAGAATCATCATACCTGAATCCACTCATTGTGCTGCTAAGGGCCTGATGACACAGATTTCATTGCTGAGTGATATTGCTTTGTAAGTAAATACCACAACTTTTTTATCCATTTTTCACTTTCTGTGATGTTGAACTTGTACTGTAAACGAGGTTCTTGTAAACAGAGGCGTCCCAAACTTTGGGGTGGCTGTGTCTTTTTGATTTTAATTTCCCTAAGCTATAGGACCATAAGTGGCAGTGCCCTAGGCTCTGTTGCTTTGTTTTTTAGATGTTTCAGGAAACACCATACACTTCTCCCGAGTGTCTGTTGGCAATTTACATCCCGCCCATCAGCATAACAAGGCTCCCAGTTCTCCATGGCCTGTCCTGCCTTTCTGGATTTTACACTTTTTTCAGATGGCCCTTTTGACCGGGGGGAAGTGAGACTTCATTGTAGTGCAGATTTCCTTTGCAAGCTTGCTTGGTTGGCCAAAACGGGCGTATGCGTTTTTTCCTGAATATATTCAGGAAAAAACGCATACGCCCTTTTTGGCCAAGTGCATCATTGTGGACGTTCTGCCTCTTTTCCTATGCTTTCAATGCAATTCCAGTCTACCTCCTGAAATCGGTTTCCTGCAATTCTGCCCCGCTTTCAAGTCCTCTTGGCAGCCTTACTTCAGTCTATTTTTGGACGATAGCTGTCATTTATAACTCTGCAGGTTTGTGAATTACAGTGCCCCTGAGCTCCTTTCTTCAACTCGCTTTCTTGTGAGCTGGCCGCAACACCGCAGGATGGCTTCAGGCCCTAATCTGGTTCCGGCACGGCACGCTGAGCCTTTGGTTAATTCCTCTTCCTGGTGGGAAATGAGAGTTAAATTTGCCCGTCCAGACACCTCCAGCTAGCCTCTCATTGGTTCTCGCTATTCCTGTTCATCTTCCGCAGAAATTGCAAACTGGGCCAAACAGGAGGTTAAAGGGACTGACTCTCCAAGTCGGGAGAGTGTGAGTAAAGCGTCTGGAATGTTGCACCCGAGTACCAGGGGAGCAAAACTGAGACATATTTGAACACGACTCCCGTTCACATGGTTGATCATACTCTGGGTTCCACATGCATGTTTTAGCTGAAGGAAGAATACCTTAAACCTGGAGAGTTGAGACCCGTGTAATGGGTACCATGCAATATGACTTCAAAGGGTCTTCATTTGCTCACCGAACCTCTCCAATCCTATCACTGCTGCGTTTATGCCCCTGTACACACGCTTGATTCTCTTTTGGAGACATAGCAATCCATAGGTTTTAAGATACTTACTAGTCAGGTACATTCTTAGGCGTTTAATATGGGGTTTTGAGTCCATTTCGTTGAGCAAGGAGTAGCTCTGGTCTATTCCATATTTGGCTTAAGGAACTTTATCTGTGCTCATTTCAATCTCTGGTTTTATGCAGCACCCCAACTCACCTTTCCCCTTAAGCAAGCATAAGTTGGTTTTCTAAATTTGAGACCCTGTTCTGTTTTGGAATGCAGTTCCTGTGTAGCCAAGTTTACATTCCGTGTATTAGTGATATCTTATGATGTTTCTTTTTCTGTGTGACTTATTTCAGTTAGAATCATCGTACCTGAATCCACTCATTGTGCTGCTAAGGGCCTGATGACATAGATTTCATTGCTGAGTGATATTGCTTTGTAAGTAAATACCACAACTTCTTTATCCATTTTTCACTTTCTGCGATGTTGAACTTGTACTGTAAACGAGGTTCTTGTAAACAGAGGCGTCCCAAACTTTGGGGTGGCTGTGTCTTTTTGATTTTAATTTCCCTAAGCTATAGGACCATAAGTGGCAGTGCCCTAGGCTCTGTTGCTTTGTTTTTTAGATGTTTCAGGAAACACCATACACTTCTCCCCAATGTCTGTTGGCAATTTACATCCCGCCCATCAGCATAACAAGGCTCCCAGTTCTCCATGGCCTGTCCTGCCTTTCTGGATTTTACACTTTTTTCAGATGGCCCTTTTGACCGGGGGGAAGTGAGACTTCATTGTAGTGCAGATTTCCTTTGCAAGCTTGCTTGGTTGGCCAAAACTGGCGTATGCGTTTTTTCCTGAATATATTCAGGAAAAAACGCATACGCCCTTTTTGGCCAAGTGCATCATTGTGGACGTTCTGCCTCTTTTCCTATGCTTTCAATGCAATTCCAGTCTACCTCCTGAAATCGGTTTCCTGCAATTCTGCCCCGCTTTCAAGTCCTCTTGGCAGCCTTACTTCAGTCTATTTTTGGACGATAGCTGTCATTTATAACTCTGCAGGTTTGTGAATTACAGTGCCCCTGAGCTCCTTTCTTCAACTCGCTTTCTTGTGACCTGGCCGCAACACCGCAGGATGGCTTCAGGCCCTAATCTGGTTCCGGCACGGCACGCTGAGCCTTTGGTTAATTCCTCTTCCTGGTGGGAAATGAGAGTTAAATTTGCCCGTCCAGACACCTCCAGCTAGCCTCTAATTGGTTCTCGCTATTCCTGTTCATCTTCCGCAGAAATTGCAAACTGGGCCATACAGGAGGTTAAAGGGACTGACTCTGCAAGTCGGGAGAGTGTTAGTAAAGCGTCTGGAATGTTGCACCCGAGTACCATGGGAGGAAAACTGAGACATATTTGAACACGTCTCCCAATCAAATGGTTGATCATACTCTAGGTTCCACATGCATGTTTAAGCTGAAGGAAGAATACCTTAAATTGGGTAGCTGAAACCCGTGGAATGGGTACCATGCAATATGACTTCAAAGGGTCTTCATTTGCTCACCGAACCTCTCCAATCCTATCACTGCTGCGTTTATGCCCCTGTACACATGCTTGATTCTCTTTTGGAGACATAGCAATCCATAGGTTTGAAGATACTTACTAGTCAGGTACATTCTTAGGCGTTTAATATGCGGTGTTGAGTCCATTTCGTTGAGCAAGGAGTAGCTCTTGTCTATTCCATATTTGGCTTAAGGAACTTTATCTGTGCTCATTTCAATCTCTGGTTTTATGCAGCACCCCAACTCACCTTTGCCCTTAAGCAAGCATAAGTTGGTTTTCTAAATTTGAGACCCTGTTCTGTTCTGTAATTCAGTTCCTGTGTAGCCAAGTTTCCATTCCGTGTATTACTGATATCTTATGATGTTTCTTTTTCTGTGTGACTTATTTCAGTTAGAATCATCATACCTGAATCCACTCATTGTGCTGCTAAGGGCCTGATGACATAGATTTCATTGCTGAGTGATATTGCTTTGTAAGTGAATACCACAACTTCTTTATCCATTTTTCACTTTCTGCGATGTTGAACTTGTACTGTAAACGAGGTTCTTGTAAACAGAGCCATTCCAAACTTTGGGGTGGCTGTGTCTTTTTGATTTTAATTTCCCTAAGCTATAGGACCATAAGTGGAAGTGCCCTAGGCTCTGTTGCTTTGTTTTTTAGATGTTTCAGGAAACACCATACACTTCTCCTGAGTGTCTGTGGGCAATTTACATCCCGCCCATCAGCATAACAAGGCTCCCAGTTCTCAATGGCCTGTTGCCTTTCTGGATTTTACACTTTTTTCAGATGGCCCTTTTGCCCGGGGAGAAGTGAGACTTCATTGTAGTGCAGATTTCCTTTGCAAGCTTGCTTGGTTGGCCAAAAAGGGCGTATGCGTTTTTTCCTGAATATATTCAGGAAAAAACGCATACGCCCTTTTTGGCTAAGTGCATCATTGTGGACGTTCTGCCTCTTTTCCTATGCTTTCAATGCAATTCCAGTCTACCTCCTGAAATCGGTTTCCTGCAATTCTGCCCCGCTTTCAAGTCCTCTTGGCAGCCTTACTTCAGTCTATTTTTGGACGATAGCTGTCATTTATAACTCTGCAGGTTTGTGAATTACAGTGCCCCTGAGCTCCTTTCTTCAACTCGCTTTCTTGTGACCTGGCCGTAACACCGCAGGATGGCTTCAGGCCCTAATCTGGTTCCGGCCCGGCATGCTGAGCCTTTGGTTAATTCCGCTTCCTGGTGGGAAATGAGAGTTAAATTTGCCCGTCCAGACACCTCCAGCTAGCCTCTCATTGGTTCTCGCTATTCCTGTTCATCTTCCGCAGAAATTGCAAACTGGGCCAAACAGGAGGTTAAAGGGACTGACTCTCCAAGTCGGGAGAGTGTTAGTAAAGCGTCTGGAATGTTGCACCCGAGTACCAGGGGAGCAAAACTGAGACATATTTGAACACGACTGCCGTTCACATGGTTGATCATACTCTGGGTTCCACATGCATGTTTTAGCTGAAGGAAGAATACCTTAAACCTGGAGAGTTGAGACCCGTGTAATGGGTACCATGCAATATGACTTCAAAGGGTCTTCATTTGCTCACCGAACCTCTCCAATCCTATCACTGCTGCGTTTATGCCCCTGTACACACGCTTGATTCTCTTTTGGAGACATAGCAATCCATAGGTTTTAAGATACTTACTAGTCAGGTACATTCTTAGGCGTTTAATATGGGGTTTTGAGTCCATTTCGTTGAGCAAGGAGTAGCTCTTGTCTATTCCATATTTGGCTTAAGGAACTTTATCTGTGCTCATTTCAATCTCTGGTTTTATGCAGCACCCCAACTCACCTTTACCCTTAAGCAAGCAAAAGTTGGTTTTCTAAATTTGAGACCCTGTTCTGTTCTGTAATTCAGTTCCTGTGTAGCCAAGTTTACATTCCGTGTATTAGTGATATCTTATGATGTTTCTTTTTCTGTGTGACTTATTTCAGTTAGAATCATCATACCTGAATCCACTCATTGTGCTGCTAAGGGCCTGATGACATAGATTTCATTGCTGAGTGATATTGCTTTGTAAGTGAATACCACAACTTCTTTATCCATTTTTCACTTTCTGCGATGTTGAACTTGTACTGTAAACGAGGTTCTTGTAAACAGAGCCATGCCAAACTTTGGGGTGGCTGTGTCTTTTTGATTTTAATTTCCCTAAGCTATAGGACCATAAGTGGAAGTGCCCTAGGCTCTGTTGCTTTGTTTTTTAGATGTTTCAGGAAACACCATACACTTCTCCCCAGTGTCTGTTGGCAATTTACATCCCTCCCTTCAGCATAACAAGGCTCCCAGTTCTCCATGGCCTGTCCTGCCTTTCTGGATTTTACACTTTTTTCAGATGGCCCTTTTGACCGGGGAGAAGTGAGACTTCATTGTAGTGCAGATTTCCTTTGCAAGCTTGCTTGGTTGGCCAAAAAGGGCGTATGCGTTTTTTCCTGAATATATTCAGGAAAAAACGCATACGCCCTTTTTGGCCAAGTGCATCATTGTGGACGTTCTGCCTCTTTTCCTATGCTTTCAATGCAATTCCAGTCTACCTCCTGAAATCGGTTTCCTGCAATTCTGCCCCACTTTCAAGTCCTCTTGGCAGCCTTACTTCAGTCTATTTTTGGACGATAGCTGTCATTTATAACTCTGCAGGTTTGTGAATTACAGTGCCCCTGAGCTCCTTTCTTCAACTCGCTTTCTTGTGACCTGGCCGTAACACCGCAGGATGGCTTCAGGCCCTAATCTGGTTCCGGCCCGGCATGCTGAGCCTTTGGTTAATTCCTCTTCCTGGTGGGAAATGAGAGTTAAATTTGCCCGTCCAGACACCTCCAGCTAGCCTCTCATTGGTTCTCGCTATTCCTGTTCATCTTCCGCAGAAATTGCAAACTGGGCCAAACAGGAGGTTAAAGGGACTGACTCTCCAAGTCGGGAGAGTGTTAGTAAAGCGTCTGGAATGTTGCAGCCGAGTACCAGGGGAGGAAAACTGAGACATATTTGAACACGACTGCCGTTCACATGGTTGATCATACTCTGGGTTCCACATGCATGTTTTAGCTGAAGGAAGAATACCTTAAACCTGGAGAGTTGAGACCCGTGTAATGGGTACCATGCAATATGACTTCAAAGGGTCTTCATTTGCTCACCGAACCTCTCCAATCCTATCACTGCTGCGTTTATGCCCCTGTACACACGCTTGATTCTCTTTTGGAGACATAGCAATCCATAGGTTTTAAGATACTTACTAGTCAGGTACATTCTTAGGCGTTTAATATGGGGTTTTGAGTCCATTTCGTTGAGCAAGGAGTAGCTCTTGTCTATTCCATATTTGGCTTAAGGAACTTTATCTGTGCTCATTTCAATCTCTGGTTTTATGCAGCACCCCAACTCACCTTTACCCTTAAGCAAGCAAAAGTTGGTTTTCTAAATTTGATACCCTGTTCTGTTTTGGAATGCAGTTCCTGTGTAGCCAAGTTTACATTCCGTGTATTAGTGATATCTTATGATGTTTCTTTTTCTGTGTGACTTATTTCAGTTAGAATCATCATACCTGAATCCACTCATTGTGCTGCTAAGGGCCTGATGACATAGATTTCATTGCTGAGTGATATTGCTTTGTAAGTGAATACCACAACTTCTTTATCCATTTTTCACTTTCTGCGATGTTGAACTTGTACTGTAAACGAGGTTCTTGTAAACAGAGCCATGCCAAACTTTGGGGTGGCTGTGTCTTTTTGATTTTAATTTCCCTAAGCTATAGGACCATAAGTGGAAGTGCCCTAGGCTCTGTTGCTTTGTTTTTTAGATGTTTCAGGAAACACCATACACTTCTCCCCAGTGTCTGTTGGCAATTTACATCCCTCCCTTCAGCATAACAAGGCTCCCAGTTCTCCATGGCCTGTCCTGCCTTTCTGGATTTTACACTTTTTTCAGATGGCCCTTTTGACCGGGGAGAAGTGAGACTTCATTGTAGTGCAGATTTCCTTTGCAAGCTTGCTTGGTTGGCCAAAAAGGGCGTATGCGTTTTTTCCTGAATATATTCAGGAAAAAACGCATACGCCCTTTTTGGCCAAGTGCATCATTGTGGACGTTCTGCCTCTTTTCCTATGCTTTCAATGCAATTCCAGTCTACCTCCTGAAATCGGTTTCCTGCAATTCTGCCCCGCTTTCAAGTCCTCTTGGCAGCCTTACTTCAGTCTATTTTTGGACGATAGCTGTCATTTATAACTCTGCAGGTTTGTGAATTACAGTGCCCCTGAGCTCCTTTCTTCAACTCGCTTTCTTGTGACGTGGCCGTAACACCGCAGGATGGCTTCAGGCCCTAATCTGGTTCCGGCCCGGCATGCTGAGCCTTTGGTTAATTCCTCTTCCTGGTGGGAAATGAGAGTTAAATTTGCCCGTCCAGACACCTCCAGCTAGCCTCTCATTGGTTCTCGCTATTCCTGTTCATCTTCCGCAGAAATTGCAAACTGGGCCAAACAGGAGGTTAAAGGGACTGACTCTCCAAGTCGGGAGAGTGTTAGTAAAGCGTCTGGAATGTTGCAGCCGAGTACCAGGGGAGGAAAACTGAGACATATTTGAACACGACTGCCGTTCACATGGTTGATCATACTCTGGGTTCCACATGCATGTTTTAGCTGAAGGAAGAATACCTTAAACCTGGAGAGTTGAGACCCGTGTAATGGGTACCATGCAATATGACTTCAAAGGGTCTTCATTTGCTCACCGCACCTCTCCAATCCTATCACTGCTGCGTTTATGCCCCTGTACACATGCTTGATTCTCTTTCGGAGACATAGCAATCCATAGGTTTTAAGATACTTACTAGTCAGTTACATTCTTAGGCGTTTAATATGCGGTGTTGAGTCCATTTCGTTGAGCAAGGAGTAGCTCTGGTCTATTCCATATTTGGCTTAAGGAACTTTATCTGTGCTCATTTCAATCTGTGATTTTATGCAGCACCCCAACTCACCTTTCCCCTTACGCAAGCATAAGTTGGTTTTCTAAATTTGAGACCCTGTTCTGTTTTGGAATGCGGTTCCTGTGTAGCCAAGTTTACATTCCGTGTATTAGTGATATCTTATGATGTTTCTTTTTCTGTGTGACTTATTTCAGTTAGAATCATCGTACCTGAATCCACTCATTGTGCTGCTAAGGGCCTGATGACATAGATTTCATTGCTGAGTGATATTGCTTTGTAAGTAAATACCACAACTTCTTTATCCATTTTTCACTTTCTGCGATGTTGAACTTGTACTGTAAACGAGGTTCTTGTAAACAGAGGCGTCCCAAACTTTGGGGTGGCTGTGTCTTTTTGATTTTAATTTCCCTAAGCTATAGGACCATAAGTGGCAGTGCCCTAGGCTCTGTTGCTTTGTTTTTTAGATGTTTCAGGAAACACCATACACTTCTCCCCAGTGTCTGTTGGCAATTTACATCCCGCCCATCAGCATAACAAGGCTCCCAGTTCTCCATGGCCTGTCCTGCCTTTCTGGATTTTACACTTTTTTCAGATGGCCCTTTTGACCGGGGGGAAGTGAGACTTCATTGTAGTGCAGATTTCCTTTGCAAGCTTGCTTGGTTGGCCAAAAAGGGCGTATGCGTTTTTTCCTGAATATATTCAGGAAAAAACGCATACGCCCTTTTTGGCCAAGTGCATCATTGTGGACGTTCTGCCTCTTTTCCTATGCTTTCAATGCAATTCCAGTCTACCTCCTGAAATCGGTTTCCTGCAATTCTGCCCCGCTTTCAAGTCCTCTTGGCAGCCTTACTTCAGTCTATTTTTGGACGATAGCTGTCATTTATAACTCTGCAGGTTTGTGAATTACAGTGCCCCTGAGCTCCTTTCTTCAACTCGCTTTCTTGTGACGTGGCCGTAACACCGCAGGATGGCTTCAGGCCCTAATCTGGTTCCGGCCCGGCATGCTGAGCCTTTGGTTAATTCCTCTTCCTGGTGGGAAATGAGAGTTAAATTTGCCCGTCCAGACACCTCCAGCTAGCCTCTCATTGGTTCTCGCTATTCCTGTTCATCTTCCGCAGAAATTGCAAACTGGGCCAAACAGGAGGTTAAAGGGACTGACTCTCCAAGTCGGGAGAGTGTTAGTAAAGCGTCTGGAATGTTGCAGCCGAGTACCAGGGGAGGAAAACTGAGACATATTTGAACACGACTGCCGTTCACATGGTTGATCATACTCTGGGTTCCACATGCATGTTTTAGCTGAAGGAAGAATACCTTAAACCTGGAGAGTTGAGACCCGTGTAATGGGTACCATGCAATATGACTTCAAAGGGTCTTCATTTGCTCACCGCACCTCTCCAATCCTATCACTGCTGCGTTTATGCCCCTGTACACATGCTTGATTCTCTTTCGGAGACATAGCAATCCATAGGTTTTAAGATACTTACTAGTCAGTTACATTCTTAGGCGTTTAATATGCGGTGTTGAGTCCATTTCGTTGAGCAAGGAGTAGCTCTGGTCTATTCCATATTTGGCTTAAGGAACTTTATCTGTGCTCATTTCAATCTGTGATTTTATGCAGCACCCCAACTCACCTTTCCCCTTACGCAAGCATAAGTTGGTTTTCTAAATTTGAGACCCTGTTCTGTTTTGGAATGCGGTTCCTGTGTAGCCAAGTTTACATTCCGTGTATTAGTGATATCTTATGATGTTTCTTTTTCTGTGTGACTTATTTCAGTTAGAATCATCGTACCTGAATCCACTCATTGTGCTGCTAAGGGCCTGATGACATAGATTTCATTGCTGAGTGATATTGCTTTGTAAGTAAATACCACAACTTCTTTATCCATTTTTCACTTTCTGCGATGTTGAACTTGTACTGTAAACGAGGTTCTTGTAAACAGAGGCGTCCCAAACTTTGGGGTGGCTGTGTCTTTTTGATTTTAATTTCCCTAAGCTATAGGACCATAAGTGGCAGTGCCCTAGGCTCTGTTGCTTTGTTTTTTAGATGTTTCAGGAAACACCATACACTTCTCCCCAGTGTCTGTTGGCAATTTACATCCCGCCCATCAGCATAACAAGGCTCCCAGTTCTCCATGGCCTGTCCTGCCTTTCTGGATTTTACACTTTTTTCAGATGGCCCTTTTGACCGGGGGGAAGTGAGACTTCATTGTAGTGCAGATTTCCTTTGCAAGCTTGCTTGGTTGGCCAAAAAGGGCGTATGCGTTTTTTCCTGAATATATTCAGGAAAAAACGCATACGCCCTTTTTGGCCAAGTGCATCATTGTGGACGTTCTGCCTCTTTTCCTATGCTTTCAATGCAATTCCAGTCTACCTCCTGAAATCGGTTTCCTGCAATTCTGCCCCGCTTTCAAGTCCTCTTGGCAGCCTTACTTCAGTCTATTTTTGGACGATAGCTGTCATTTATAACTCTGCAGGTTTGTGAATTACAGTGCCCCTGAGCTCCTTTCTTCAACTCGCTTTCTTGTGAGCTGGCCGCAACACCGCAGGATGGCTTCAGGCCCTAATCTGGTTCTGGCACGGCACGCTGAGCCTTTGGTTATTTCCTCCTCCTGGTGGGAAATGAGAGTTAAATTTGCCCGTCCAGACACCTCCAGCTAGTCTCTCTTTGGTACTCGCTACTCCTGTTCATCTTCCGCAGAAATTGCAAACTGTGCCAAACAGGAGGTTAAAGGCGCTGACTCTTCAAGTGGGGAGAGTGTCAGTAAAGCGTCTGGAATGTTGCACCCGAGTACCAGGGGAGGAAAACTGAGACATATTTGAACACGTCTCCCAATCAAATGGTTGATCATACTCTAGGTTCCACATGCATGTTTTAGCTGAAGGAAGAATACCTTAAATTGGGTAGCTGAAACCCGTGGAATGGGTACCATGCAATATGACTTCAAAGGGTCTTCATTTGCTCACCGAACCTCTCCAATCCTATCACTGCTGCGTTTATGCCCCTGTACACATGCTTGATTCTCTTTCGGAGACATAGCAATCCATAGGTTTGAAGATACTTACTAGTCAGGTACATTCTTAGGCGTTTAATATGCGGTGTTGAGTCCATTTCGTTGAGCAAGGAGTAGCTCTTGTCTATTCCATATTTGGCTTAAGGAACTTTATCTGTGCTCATTTCAATCTCTGGTTTTATGCAGCACCCCAACTCACCTTTGCCCTTAAGCAAGCATAAGTTGGTTTTCTAAATTTGAGACCCTGTTCTGTTCTGTAATTCAGTTCCTGTGTAGCCAAGTTTCCATTCCGTGTATTACTGATATCTTATGATGTTTCTTTTTCTGTGTGACTTATTTCAGTTAGAATCATCATACCTGAATCCACTCATTGTGCTGCTAAGGGCCTGATGACATAGATTTCATTGCTGAGTGATATTGCTTTGTAAGTGAATACCACAACTTCTTTATCCATTTTTCACTTTCTGCGATGTTGAACTTGTACTGTAAACGAGGTTCTTGTAAACAGAGCCATTCCAAACTTTGGGGTGGCTGTGTCTTTTTGATTTTAATTTCCCTAAACTATAGGACCATAAGTGGAAGTGCCCTAGGCTCTGTTGCTTTGTTTTTTAGATGTTTCAGGAAACACCATACACTTCTCCTGAGTGTCTGTGGGCAATTTACATCCCGCCCATCAGCATAACAAGGCTCCCAGTTCTCCATGGCCTGTTGCCTTTCTGGATTTTACACTTTTTTCAGATAGCCCTTTTGCCCGGGGAGAAGTGAGACTTCATTGTAGTGCAGATTTCCTTTGCAAGCTTGCTTGGTTGGCCAAAAAGGGCGTATGCGTTTTTTCCTGAATATATTCAGGAAAAAACGCATACGCCCTTTTTGGCTAAGTGCATCATTGTGGACGTTCTGCCTCTTTTCCTATGCTTTCAATGCAATTCCAGTCTACCTCCTGAAATCGGTTTCCTGCAATTCTGCCCCGCTTTCAAGTCCTCTTGGCAGCCTTACTTCAGTCTATTTTTGGACGATAGCTGTCATTTATAACTCTGCAGGTTTGTGAATTACAGTGCCCCTGAGCTCCTTTCTTCAACTCGCTTTCTTGTGACCTGGCCGTAACACCGCAGGATGGCTTCAGGCCCTAATCTGGTTCCGGCCCGGCATGCTGAGCCTTTGGTTAATTCCTCTTCCTGGTGGGAAATGAGAGTTAAATTTGCCCGTCCAGACACCTCCAGCTAGCCTCTCATTGGTTCTCGCTATTCCTGTTCATCTTCCGCAGAAATTGCAAACTGGGCCAAACAGGAGGTTAAAGGGACTGACTCTCCAAGTCGGGAGAGTGTTAGTAAAGCGTCTGGAATGTTGCACCCGAGTACCAGGGGAGCAAAACTGAGACATATTTGAACACGACTGCCGTTCACATGGTTGATCATACTCTGGGTTCCACATGCATGTTTTAGCTGAAGGAAGAATACCTTAAACCTGGAGAGTTGAGACCCGTGTAATGGGTACCATGCAATATGACTTCAAACGGTCTTCATTTGCTCACCGAACCTCTCCAATCCTATCACTGCTGCGTTTATGCCCCTGTACACACGCTTGATTCTCTTTTGGAGACATAGCAATCCATAGGTTTTAAGATACTTACTAGTCAGGTACATTCTTAGGCGTTTAATATGGGGTTTTGAGTCCATTTCGTTGAGCAAGGAGTAGCTCTTGTCTATTCCATATTTGGCTTAAGGAACTTTATCTGTGCTCATTTCAATCTCTGGTTTTATGCAGCACCCCAACTCACCTTTACCCTTAAGCAAGCAAAAGTTGGTTTTCTAAATTTGAGACCCTGTTCTGTTCTGTAATTCAGTTCCTGTGTAGCCAAGTTTCCATTCCGTGTATTACTGATATCTTATGATGTTTCTTTTTCTGTGTGACTTATTTCAGTTAGAATCATCATACCTGAATCCACTCATTGTGCTGCTAAGGGCCTGATGACATAGATTTCATTGCTGAGTGATATTGCTTGGTAAGTGAATACCACAACTTCTTTATCCATTTTTCACTTTCTGCGATGTTGAACTTGTACTGTAAACGAGGTTCTTGTAAACAGAGCCATGCCAAACTTTGGGGTGGCTGTGTCTTTTTGATTTTAATTTCCCTAAGCTATAGGACCATAAGTGGAAGTGCCCTAGGTTCTGTTGCTTTGTTTTTTAGATGTTTCAGGAAACACCATACACTTCTCCCCAGTGTCTGTTGGCAATTTACATCCCAACCTTCAGCATAACAAGGCTCCCAGTTCTCCATGGCCTGTCCTGCCTTTCTGGATTTTACACTTTTTTCAGATGGCCCTTTTGACTGGGGGGAAGTGAGACTTCATTGTAGTGCAGATTTCCTTTGCAAGCTTGCTTGGTTGGCCAAAAAGGGCGTATGCGTTTTTTCCTGAATATATTCAGGAAAAAACGCATACGCCCTTTTTGGCCAAGTGCATCATTGTGGACGTTCTGCCTCTTTTCCTATGCTTTCAATGCAATTCCAGTCTACCTCCTGAAATCGGTTTCCTGCAATTCTGCCCCGCTTTCAAGTCCTCTTGGCAGCCTTATTTCAGTCTATTTTTGGACGATAGCTGTCATTTATAACTCTGCAGGTTTGTGAATTACAGTGCCCCTGAGCTCCATTCTTCAACTCGCTTTCTTGTGACCTGGCCGTAACACCGCAGGATGGCTTCAGGCCCTAATCTGGTTCCGGCCCGGCATGCTGAGCCTTTGGTTAATTCCTCTTCCTGGTGGGAAATGAGAGTTAAATTTGCCCGTCCAGACACCTCCAGCTAGCCTCTCATTGGTTCTCGCTATTCCTGTTCATCTTCCGCAGAAATTGCAAACTGGGCCAAACAGGAGGTTAAAGGGACTGACTCTCCAAGTCGGGAGAGTGTTAGTAAAGCGTCTGGAATGTTGCACCCGAGTACCAGGGGAGCAAAACTGAGACATATTTGAACACGACTGCCGTTCACATGGTTGATCATACTCTGGGTTCCACATGCATGTTTTAGCTGAAGGAAGAATACCTTAAACCTGGAGAGTTGAGACCCGTGTAATGGGTACCATGCAATATGACTTCAAAGGGTCTTCATTTGCTCACCGAACCTCTCCAATCCTATCACTGCTGCGTTTATGCCCCTGTACACACGCTTGATTCTCTTTTGGAGACATAGCAATCCATAGGTTTTAAGATACTTACTAGTCAGGTACATTCTTAGGCGTTTAATATGGGGTTTTGAGTCCATTTCGTTGAGTAAGGAGTAGCTCTGGTCTATTCCATATTTGGCTTAAGGAACTTTATCTGTGCTCATTTCAATCTCTGGTTTTATGCAGCACCCCAACTCACCTTTCTCCTTAAGCAAGCATAAGTTGGTTTTCTAAATTTGAGACCCTGTTCTGTTTTGGAATGCAGTTCCTGTGTAGCCAAGTTTACATTCCGTGTATTAGTGATATCTTATGATGTTTCTTTTTCTGTGTGACTTATTTCAGTTAGAATCATCATACCTGAATCCACTCATTGTGCTGCTAAGGGCCTGATGACATAGATTTCATTGCTGAGTGATATTGCTTTGTAAGTAAATACCACAACTTCTTTATCCATTTTTCACTTTCTGCGATGTTGAACTTGTACTGTAAACGAGGTTCTTGTAAACAGAGGCGTCCCAAACTTTGGGGTGGCTGTGTCTTTTTGATTTTAATTTCCCTAAGCTATAGGACCATAAGTGGAAGTGCCCTAGGCTCTGTTGCTTTGTTTTTTAGATGTTTCAGGAAACACCATACACTTCTCCTGAGTGTCTGTGGGCAATTTACATCCCGCCCATCAGCATAACAAGGCTCCCAGTTCTCCATGGCCTGTTGCCTTTCTGGATTTTACACTTTTTTCAGATTGCCCTTTTGACCTGGGAGAAGTGAGACTTCATTGTAGTGCAGATTTCCTTTGCAAGCTTGCTTTGTTGGCCAAAAAGGGCGTATGCGTTTTTTCCTGAATATATTCAGGAAAAAACGCATATGCCCTTTTTGGCCAAGTGCATCATTGTGGACGTTCTGCCTCTTTTCCTATGCTTTCAATGCAATTCCAGTCTACCTCCTGAAATCGGTTTCCTGCAATTCTGCCCCGCTTTCAAGTCCTCTTGGCAGCCTTACTTCAGTCTATTTTTGGACGATAGCTGTCATTTATAACTCTGCAGGTTTGTGAATTACAGTGCCCCTGAGCTCCTTTCTTCAACTCGCTTTCTTGTGACCTGGCCGTAACACCGCAGGATGGCTTCAGGCCCTAATCTTGTTCCGGCCCGGCATGCTGAGCCTTTGGTTAATTCCACTTCCTGGTGGGAAATGAGAGTTAAATTTGCCCATCCAGACACCTCCAGCTAGTCTCTCATTGGTTCTCGCTATTCCTGTTCATCTTCCACAGAAATTGCAAACTGGGCCAAACAGGAGGTTAAAGGGACTGACTCTCCAAGTGGGGAGAGTGTTAGTAAAGCGTCTGGAATGTTGCACCCGAGTACCAGGGGAGGAAAACTGAGACATATTTGAACACGTCTCCCGATCACATGGTTGATCATACTCTGGGTTCCACATGCATGTTTTAGCTGAAGGAAGAATACCTAAATCCTGGGTAGTTGAAACCCGTGGAATGGGTACCATGCAATATGACTTCAAAGGGTCTTCATTTGCTCACCGAACCTCTCCAATCCTATCACTGCTGCGTTTATGCCCCTGTACACATGCTTGATTCTCTTTCGGAGACATAGCAATCTATAGGTTTTAAGATACTTACTAGTCAGGTACATTCTTAGGCGTTTAATATGCGGTGTTGAGTCCATTTCGTTGAGCAAGGAGTAGCTCTTGTCTATTCCATATTTGGCTTAAGGAACTTTATCTGTGCTCATTTCAATCTCTGGTTTTATGCAGCACCCCAACTCACCTTTCCCCTTAAGCAAGCATAAGTTGGTTTTCTAAATTTGAGACCCTGTTCTGTTCTGTAATTCAGTTCCTGTGTAGCCAAGTTTACATTCCGTGTATTACTGATATCTTATGATGTTTCTTTTTCTGTGTGACTTATTTCAGTTAGAATCATCATACCTGAATCCACTCATTGTGCTGCTAAGGGCCTGATGACACTGATTTCATTGCTGAGTGATATTGCTTTGTAAGTAAATTCCACAACTTCTTTATCCATTTTTCACTTTTTGCGATGTTGAACTTGTACTGTAAATGAGGTTCTTGTAAACAGAGCCGTTCCAAACTTTGGGGTGGCTGTGTCTTTTTGATTTTAATTTCCCTAAGCTATAGGACCATAAGTGGAAGTGCCCTAGGTTCTGTTGCTTTGTTTTTTAGATGTTTCAGGAAACACCATACACTTCTCCCGAGTGGTTGTTGGCAATTTACATCACACCCATCAGCATAACAAGGCTCCCAGTTCTCCATGGCCTGTCCTGCCTTTCTGGATTTTACACTTTTTTCAGATAGCCCTTTTGACCGGGAGGAAGTGAGACTTCATTGTAGTGCAGATTTCCTTTGCAAGCTTGCTTGGTTGGCCAAAAAGTGCGTATGCGTTTTTTCCTGAATATATTCAGGAAAAAACGCATACGCCCTTTTTGGCCAAGTGCATCATTGTGGACGTTCTGCCTCTTTTCCTATGCTTTCAATGCAATTCCAGTCTAACTCCTGAAATCGGTTTCCTGCAATTCTGCCCCGCTTTCAAGTCCTCTTGGCAGCCTTACTTCAGTCTATTTTTGGACGATAGCTGTGATTTATAACTCTGCAGGTTTGTGAATTACAGTGCCCCTGAGCTCCTTTCTTCAACTTGCTTTCTTCTGAGCTGGCCGCAACACCACAGGATGGCTTCAGGCCCTAATCTGGTTCCGGCACGGCACGCTGAGCCTTTGGTTATTTCCTCTTCCTGGTGGGAAATGAGAGTTAAATTTGCCCGTCCAGACACCTCCAGCTAGTCTCTCATTGGTTCTCGCTATTCCTGTTCATCTTCCGCAGAAATTGCAAACTGGGCCAAACAGGAGGTTAAAGCCGCTGACTCTCCTAGTGGGGAGAGTGTTAGTAAAGTCTCTGGAATGTTGCACCCGAGTACCAGGGCAGGAAAACTGAGACATATTTGAACACGTCTCCCATTCACATGGTTGATCATACTTGGGTTCCACATGCATGTTTTAGCTGAAGGAAGAATACCTTAAACCTGGAGAGTTAAGACCCGTGTAATGGGTACCATGCAATATGACTTCAAAGGGTCTTCATTTGCTCACCGAACCTCTCCAATCCTATCACTGCTGCGTTTATGCCCCTGTACACATGCTTGATTCTCTTTCGGAGACATAGCAATCCATAGGTTTTAAGATACTTACTAGTCAGGTACATTCTTAGGCGTTTAATATGCGGTGTTGAGTCCATTTCGTTGAGCAAGGAGTAGCACTTGTCTATTCCATATTTGACTTAAGGAACTTTATCTGCGCTCATTTCAATCGCTGGTTTTATGCAGCACCCCAACTCACCTTTCCCCTTAAGCAAGCATAAGTTGGTTTTCTAAATTTGAGACCCTGTTCTGTTCTGTAATTCAGTTCCTGTGTAGCCAAGTTTACATTCCGTGTATTACTGATATCTTATGATGTTTCTTTTTCTGTGTGACTTATTTCAGTTAGAATCATCATACCTGAATCCACTCATTGTGCTGCTAAGGGCCTGATGACACAGATTTCATTGCTGAGTGATATTGCTTTGTAAGTAAATACCACAATTTCTTTATCCATTTTTCACTTTCTGCGATGTTGAACTTGTACTGTAAACGAGGTTCTTGTAAACAGAGCCATGCCAAACTTTGGGGTGGCTGTGTCTTTTTGATTTTAAATTCCCTAAGCTATAGGACCATAAGTGGAAGTGCCCTAGGCTCTGTTGCTTTGTTTTTTAGATGTTTCAGGAAACACCATACACTTCTCCGGAGTGGTTGTTGGCAATTTACATCCCGCCCATCAGCATAACAAGGCTCCCAGTTCTCCATGGCCTGTCCTGCCTTTCTGGATTTTACACTTTTTTCAGATAGCCCTTTTGACCGGGGGGAAGTGAGACTTCATTGTAGTGCAGATTTCCTTTGCAAGCTTGTTTGGTTGGCCAAAAAGGGCGTATGCGTTTTTTCCTGAATATATTCAGGAAAAAACGCATACGCCCTTTTTGGCCAAGTGCATCATTGTGGACGTTCTGCCTCTTTTCCTATGCTTTCAATGCAATTCCAGTCTACCTCCTGAAATCGGTTTCCTGCAATTCTGCCCCGCTTTCAAGTCCTCTTGGCAGCCTTACTTCAGTCTATTTTTGGACGATAGCTGTCATTTATAACTCTGCAGCTTTGTGAATTACAGTGCCCCTGAGCTCCTTTCTTCAACTCGCTTTCTTTTGAGCTGGCCGCAACACCGCAGGATGGCTTCAGGCCCTAATCTGGTTCCGGTACGGCATGCTGAGCCTTTGGTTATTTCCTCTTCCTGGTGGGAAATGAGAGTTAAATTTGCCCGTCAAGACACCTCCAGCTAGCCTCATAGTGGTTCTCGCTATTCCTGTTCATCTTCCGCAGAAATTGCAAACTGGGCCAAACAGGAGGTTAAAGGCACTGACTCTCCAAGTGGGGAGAGTGTTAGTAAAGCATCTGGAATGTTGCAGCCGAGTACCAGGGGAGGAAAACTGAGACATATTTGAACACGTCTCCCGATCACATGGTTGATCATACTCTGGGTTCCACATGCATGTTTTAGCTGAAGGAAGAATACCTAAAACCTGGGTAGTTGAAACCCGTGGAATGGGTACCATGCAATATGACTTCAAAGGGTCTTCATTTGCTCACCGAACCTCTCCAATCCTATCACTGCTGCGTTTATGCCCCTGTACACATGCTTGATTCTCTTTTGGAGACATAGCAATCCATAGGTTTTAAGATACTTACTAGTCAGGTACATTCTTAGGCGTTTAATATGGGGTTTTGAGTCCATTTCGTTGAGCAAGGAGTAGCTCTTGTCTATTCCATATTTGGCTTAAGGAACTTTATCTGTGCTCATTTCAATCTCTGGTTTTATGCAGCACCCCAACTCACCTTTCCCCTTAAGCAAGCATAAGGTGGTTTTCTAAATTTGAGACCCTGTTCTGTTTTGGAATGCAGTTCCTGTGTAGCCAAGTTTACATTCCGTGTATTAGTGATATCTTATGATGTTTCTTTTTCTGTGTGACTTATTTCAGTTAGAATCATCGTACCTGAATCCACTCATTATGCTGCTATGGGCCTGATGACATAGTTTTCATTGCTGAGTGATACTGCATTGTACGTAAGTACCACAAGTTCTTTATCCATTTTTCACTTTCTGTGATATTGAACTTGTACGGTAAACGAGGTTCTTGTAAACGGAGGTGTCCCAAACATTGGGGTGGCTGTGTCTTTTTGATTTTAATTTCCCTAAGCTATAGGACCATAAGTGGAAGTGCCCTAGGCTCTGTTGCTTTGTTTTTTAGATGTTTCAGGAAACACCATACACTTCTCCCCAGTGTCTGTTGGCAATTTACATCCCTCCCATCAGCATAACAAGGCTCCCAGTTCTCCATGGCCTGTCCTGCCTTTCTGGATTTTACACTTTTTTCAGATGGCCCTTTTCACCGGGGAGAAGTGAGACTTCATTGTAGTGCAGGTTTCCTTTGCAAGTTTGCTTGGTTGGCCAAAAAGGGCGTATGCGTTTTTTCCCGAATATATTCAGGAAAAAACGCATACACCCTTTTTGGCCAAGTGCATCATTGTGGACGTTCTGCCTCTTTTCCTATGCTTTCAATGCAATTCCAGTCTACCTCCTGAAATCGGTTTCCTGCAATTCTGCCCCGCTTTCAAGTCCTCTTGGCAGCCTTACTTCAGTCTATTTTTGGACGATAGCTGTCATTTATAACTCCGCAGGTTTGTGAATTACAGTGCCCCTGAGCTCCTTTCTTCAACTCACTTTCTTTTGAGCTGGCCGCAACACCGCTGGATGTCTTCAGGCCCTAATCTGGTTCTGGCACGGCACGCTGAGCCTTTGGTTAATTCCTCTTCCTGGTGGGAAATGAGAGTTAAATTTGCCCGTCCAGACACCTCCAGCTAGCCTCTAATTGGTTCCCGCTATTCCTGTTCATCTTCCACAGAAATTGCAAACTGGGCCAAACAGGAGGTTAAAGGGACTGACTCTCCAAGTGGGGAGAGTGTTAGTAAAGCATCTGGAATGTTGCACCCGAGTACCAGGGTACGAAAACTGAGACATATTTGAACACATCTCCCGATCACATGGTTGATCATACTCTAGGTTCCACATGCATGTTTTAGCTGAAGGAAGAATACCTTAAACCTGGAGAGTTGAGACCCGTGTAATGGGTACCATGCAATATGACTTCAAAGGGTCTTCATTTGCTCACGAACCTCTCCAATCCTATCACTGCTGCGTTTATGCCCCTGTACACATGCTTGATTCTCTTTCGGAGACATAGCAATCCATAGGTTTTAAGATACTTACTAGTCAGGTACATTCTTAGGCGTTTAATATGCGGTGTTGAGTCCATTTCGTTGAGCAAGGAGTAGCTCTTGTCTATTCCATATTTGGCTTAAGGAACTTTATCTGTGCTCATTTCAATCTCTGGTTTTATGCAGCACCCCAACTCACCTTTCCCCTTAAGCAAGCATAAGTTGGTTTTCTAAATTTGAGACCCTGTTCTGTTCTGTAATTCAGTTCCTGTGTAGCCAAGTTTACATTCCGTGTATTACTGATATCTTATGATGTTTCTTTTTCTGTGTGACTTATTTCAGTTAGAATCATCATACCTGAATCCACTCATTGTGCTGCTAAGGGCCTGATGACACAGATTTCATTGCTGAGTGATATTGCTTTGTAAGTAAATACCACAATTTCTTTATCCATTTTTCACTTTCTGCGATGTTGAACTTGTACTGTAAACGAGGTTCTTGTAAACAGAGCCGTTCCAAACTTTGGGGTGGCTGTGTCTTTTTGATTTTAAATTCCCTAAGCTATAGGACCATAAGTGGAAGTGCCCTAGGCTCTGTTGCTTTGTTTTTTAGATGTTTCAGGAAACACCATACACTTCTCCGGAGTGGTTGTTGGCAATTTACATCCCGCCCATCAGCATAACAAGGCTCCCAGTTCTCCATGGCCTGTCCTGCCTTTCTGGATTTTACACTTTTTTCAGATGGCCCTTTTGACCGGGGGGATGTGAGACTTCATTGTAGTGCAGATTTCCTTTGCAAGCTTGTTTGGTTGGCCAAAAAGGGCGTATGCGTTTTTTCCTGAATATATTCAGGAAAAAACGCATACGCCCTTTTTGGCCAAGTGCATCATTGTGGACGTTCTGCCTCTTTTCCTATGCTTTCAATGCAATTCCAGTCTACCTCCTGAAATCGGTTTCCTGCAATTCTGCCCCGCTTTCAAGTCCTCTTGGCAGCCTTACTTCAGTCTATTTTTGGACGATAGCTGTCATTTATAACTCTGCAGGTTTGTGAATTACAGTGCCCCTGAGCTTCTTTCTTCAACTCGCTTTCTTTTGAGCTGGCCGCAACACCGCAGGATGGCTTCAGGCCCTAATCTGGTTCCGGTACGGCATGCTGAGCCTTTGGTTATTTCCTCTTCCTGGTGGGAAATGAGAGTTAAATTTGCCCGTCAAGACACCTCCAGCTAGCCTCATAGTGGTTCTCGCTATTCCTGTTCATCTTCCGCAGAAATTGCAAACTGGGCCAAACAGGAGGTTAAAGGCACTGACTCTCCAAGTGGGGAGAGTGTTAGTAAAGCATCTGGAATGTTGCACCCGAGTACCAGGGGAGGAAAACTGAGACATATTTGAACACGTCTCCCGATCACATGGTTGATCATACTCTGGGTTCCACATGCATGTTTTAGCTGAAGGAAGAATACCTAAAACCTGGGTAGTTGAAACCCGTGGAATGGGTACCATGCAATATGACTTCAAAGGGTCTTCATTTGCTCACCGAACCTCTCCAATCCTATCACTGCTGCGTTTTTGCCCCTGTACACATGCTTGATTCTCTTTTGGAGACATAGCAATCCATAGGTTTTAAGATACTTACTAGTCAGGTACATTCTTAGGCGTTTAATATGGGGTTTTGAGTCCATTTCGTTGAGCAAGGAGTAGCTCTTGTCTATTCCATATTTGGCTTAAGGAACTTTATCTGTGCTCATTTCAATCTCTGGTTTTATGCAGCACCCCAACTCACCTTTCCCCTTAAGCAAGCATAAGGTGGTTTTCTAAATTTGAGACCCTGTTCTGTTTTGGAATGCAGTTCCTGTGTAGCCAAGTTTACATTCCGTGTATTAGTGATATCTTATGATGTTTCTTTTTCTGTGTGACTTATTTCAGTTAGAATCATCGTACCTGAATCCACTCATTATGCTGCTATGGGCCTGATGACATAGTTTTCATTGCTGAGTGATACTGCATTGTACGTAAGTACCACAAGTTCTTTATCCATTTTTCACTTTCTGTGATATTGAACTTGTACGGTAAACGAGGTTCTTGTAAACGGAGGTGTCCCAAACATTGGGGTGGCTGTGTCTTTTTGATTTTAATTTCCCTAAGCTATAGGACCATAAGTGGCAGTGCCCTAGGCTCTGTTGCTTTGTTTTTTAGATGTTTCAGGAAACACCATACACTTCTCCGGAGTGTCTGTTGGCAATTTACATCCCGCCCATCAGCATAACAAGGCTCCCAGTTCTCCATGGCCTGTCCTGCCTTTCTGGATTTTACACTTTTTTCAGATGGCCCTTTTCACCGGGGAGAAGTGAGACTTCATTGTAGTGCAGATTTCCTTTGCAAGCTTGCTTGGTTGGCCAAAAAGGGCGTATGCGTTTTTTCCTGAATATATTCAGGAAAAAACGCATATGCCCTTTTTGGCCAAGTGCATCATTGTGGACGTTCTGCCTCTTTTCCTATGCTTTCAATGCAATTCCAGTCTACCTCCTGAAATCGGTTTCCTGCAATTCTGCCCCGCTTTCAAGTCCTCTTGGCAGCCTTACTTCAGTCTATTTTTGGACGATAGCTGTCATTTATAACTCTGCAGGTTTGTGAATTACAGTGCCCCTGAGCTCCTTTCTTCAACTCGCTTTCTTGTGACCTGGCCGTAACACCGCAGGATGGCTTCAGGCCCTAATCTTGTTCCGGCCCGGCATGCTGAGCCTTTGGTTAATTCCACTTCCTGGTGGGAAATGAGAGTTAAATTTGCCCATCCAGACACCTCCAGCTAGTCTCTCATTGGTTCTCGCTATTCCTGTTCATCTTCCACAGAAATTGCAAACTGGGCCAAACAGGAGGTTAAAGGGACTGACTCTCCAAGTGGGGAGAGTGTTAGTAAAGCGTCTGGAATGTTGCACCCGAGTACCAGGGGAGGAAAACTGAGACATATTTGAACACGTCTCCCGATCACATGGTTGATCATACTCTGGGTTCCACATGCATGTTTTAGCTGAAGGAAGAATACCTAAATCCTGGGTAGTTGAAACCCGTGGAATGGGTACCATGCAATATGACTTCAAAGGGTCTTCATTTGCTCACCGAACCTCTCCAATCCTATCACTGCTGCGTTTATGCCCCTGTACACATGCTTGATTCTCTTTCGGAGACATAGCAATCTATAGGTTTTAAGATACTTACTAGTCAGGTACATTCTTAGGCGTTTAATATGCGGTGTTGAGTCCATTTCGTTGAGCAAGGAGTAGCTCTTGTCTATTCCATATTTGGCTTAAGGAACTTTATCTGTGCTCATTTCAATCTCTGGTTTTATGCAGCACCCCAACTCACCTTTCCCCTTAAGCAAGCATAAGTTGGTTTTCTAAATTTGAGACCCTGTTCTGTTCTGTAATTCAGTTCCTGTGTAGCCAAGTTTACATTCCGTGTATTACTGATATCTTATGATGTTTCTTTTTCTGTGTGACTTATTTCAGTTAGAATCATCATACCTGAATCCACTCATTGTGCTGCTAAGGGCCTGATGACACTGATTTCATTGCTGAGTGATATTGCTTTGTAAGTAAATTCCACAACTTCTTTATCCATTTTTCACTTTTTGCGATGTTGAACTTGTACTGTAAATGAGGTTCTTGTAAACAGAGCCGTTCCAAACTTTGGGGTGGCTGTGTCTTTTTGATTTTAATTTCCCTAAGCTATAGGACCATAAGTGGAAGTGCCCTAGGTTCTGTTGCTTTGTTTTTTAGATGTTTCAGGAAACACCATACACTTCTCCCGAGTGGTTGTTGGCAATTTACATCACACCCATCAGCATAACAAGGCTCCCAGTTCTCCATGGCCTGTCCTGCCTTTCTGGATTTTACACTTTTTTCAGATAGCCCTTTTGACCGGGAGGAAGTGAGACTTCATTGTAGTGCAGATTTCCTTTGCAAGCTTGCTTGGTTGGCCAAAAAGTGCGTATGCGTTTTTTCCTGAATATATTCAGGAAAAAACGCATACGCCCTTTTTGGCCAAGTGCATCATTGTGGACGTTCTGCCTCTTTTCCTATGCTTTC